>NW_027478612.1:0-80442 GCF_051014685.1 Ptiloglossa arizonensis | reverse complement strand
TTATACGTTATACGTTATACGTTTGACGTTATAAGTTATACGGTATACGTTATACGTTATGCGTTATACGTTATACGTTATACGTTATACGGTATACGGTATACGTTATGCGTTATGCGCTATACGTTATGCGTTATAGGATATACATTATGCGTTATAGGATATACGTTATACGTGATACCTTGTACGTTATACGTTATACGTTATACGTTATACGTTATACGTTATACGTTATACGTTATACGTTATACGTTATACGTTATACGTTATACGTTATACGTTATGCGTTATAGGATATACATTATGCGTTATAGGATATACGTTATACGTGATACCTTGTACGTTATACGTTATACGTTATACGTTATACGTTATATGTTATACGTTATACGTTATACGTTATACGTTATACGTTATACGTTATACGTTATACGTTATACGTTATACGTTATACGTTATACGGTATACGTTATGCGTTATACGCTATACGTTATGCGTTATAGGATATACATTATGCGTTATAGGATATACGTTATACGTGATACCTTGTACGTTATACGTTATACGTTATACGTTATACGTTATATGTTATACGTTATACGTTATACGTTATACGTTATACGTTATACGTTATACGTTATACGTTATACGTTATACGTTATACGTTATACGTTATACGTTATACGTTATACGTTATACGTTATACGTTATACGTTATACGTTATACGTTGTACGTTATACGTTATACGTTATACGTTACACGTTATGCGCTATAGGTCATACCTTATACGTGATACGTCATACGTTATACGTTACACGTTATACGTTATACGTTATGCGTTATACGTTATGCGTTATACGTTATACGTTATACGTTATACGTTATACGTTATACGTTATACGTTATACGTTATACGTTATACGTTATACGTTATACGTTATTCGTTATACGTTATACGTTATGCGTTATACGTTATACGTTATACGTTATGCGTTATACGTTATACGTTATACGTTATACGTTATACGTTATACGTTTGACGTTATAAGTTATACGGTATACGTTATACGTTATGCGTTATACGTTATACGTTATACGTTATACGGTATACGGTATACGTTATGCGTTATGCGCTATACGTTATGCGTTATAGGATATACATTATGCGTTATAGGATATACGTTATACGTGATACCTTGTACGTTATACGTTATACGTTATACGTTATACGTTATACGTTATACGTTATACGTTATACGTTATACGTTATACGTTATACGTTATACGTTATACGTTATACGTTATACGTTATACGTTATACGTTATACGTTATACGTTATACGTTATACGTTATACGTTATACGTTATACGTTATACGTTATACGTTATACGTTATACGTTATACGTTATACGTTATACGTTATACGTTATACGTTATTCGTTATACGTTATACGTTATACGTTATACGTTATACGTTATACGTTATACGTTATACGTTATACGTTATACGTTATACGTTATACGTTATACGTTATACGTTATACGTAATACGTTATACGTTATACGTTACACGTTATACGTTATACGTTATACGTTATACGTTATACGTTATACGTTATACGTTATACGTTATACGTTACACGTTATGCGTTATAGGTCATACCTTATACGTGATACGTCATACGTTATACGTTACACGTTATACGTTATACGTTATACGTTATACGTTATACGTTTGACGTTATACGTTATACGGTATACGTTATACGTTATGCGTTATACGTTATACGTTATACGTTATACGTTATACGGTATACGTTATGCGTTATACGCTATACGTTATGCGTTATAGGATATACATTATGCGTTATAGGATATACGTTATACGTGATACCTTGTACGTTATACGTTGTACGTTATACGTTATACGTTATACGTTATACGTTATACGTTATACGTTATACGTTATACGTTATACGTTATACGTTATACGTTATACGTTATACGTTATACGTTTACGTTATTCGTTATACGTTATACGTTATGCGTTATACGTTATACGTCATACGTTATGCGTTATACGTTATACGTTATACGTTATACGTTATACGTTTGACGTTATACGTTATACGGTATACGTTATACGTTATGCGTTATACGTTATACGTTATACGTTATACGTTATACGTTATACGGTATACGTTATGCGTTATACGCTATACGTTATGCGTTATAGGATATCCATTATGCGTTATAGGATATACGTTATACGTGATACCTTGTACGTTATACGTTGTACGTTATACGTTATACGTTATACGTTATACGTTATACGTTATACGTTATACGTTATTCGTTATACGTTATACGTTATGCGTTATACGTTATACGTTATACGTTATGCGTTATACGTTATACGTTATACGTTATACGTTATACGTTATACGTTATACGTTATACGTTATACGTTATACGTTATACGTTACACGTTATGCGCTATAGGTCATACCTTATACGTGATACGTCATACGTTATACGTTACACGTTATACGTTATACGTTATGCGTTATACGTTATGCGTTATACGTTATACGTTATACGTTATACGTTATACGTTATACGTTATACGTTATACGTTATACGTTATACGTTATACGTTATACGTTATTCGTTATACGTTATACGTTATGCGTTATACGTTATACGTTATACGTTATGCGTTATACGTTATACGTTATACGTTATACGTTATACGTTATACGTTTGACGTTATAAGTTATACGGTATACGTTATACGTTATGCGTTATACGTTATACGTTATACGTTATACGGTATACGGTATACGTTATGCGTTATGCGCTATACGTTATGCGTTATAGGATATACATTATGCGTTATAGGATATACGTTATACGTGATACCTTGTACGTTATACGTTATACGTTATACGTTATACGTTATACGTTATACGTTATACGTTATACGTTATACGTTATACGTTATACGTTATACGTTATACGTTATGCGTTATAGGATATACATTATGCGTTATAGGATATACGTTATACGTGATACCTTGTACGTTATACGTTATACGTTATACGTTATACGTTATATGTTATACGTTATACGTTATACGTTATACGTTATACGTTATACGTTATACGTTATACGTTATACGTTATACGTTATACGTTATACGTTATACGGTATACGTTATGCGTTATACGCTATACGTTATGCGTTATAGGATATACATTATGCGTTATAGGATATACGTTATACGTGATACCTTGTACGTTATACGTTATACGTTATACGTTATACGTTATACGTTATACGTTATACTTTATACGTTATACGTTATACGTTATACGTTATACGTTACACGTTATGCGTTATAGGTCATACCTTATACGTGATACATCATACGTTATACGTTACACGTTATACGTTATACGTTATGCGTTATACGTTATGCGTTATACGTTATACGTTATACGTTATACGTTATACGTTATACGTTATACGTTATACGTTATACGTTATACGTTATTCGTTATACGTTATACGTTATGCGTTATACGTTATACGTTATACGTTATGCGTTATACGTTATACGTTATACGTTATACGTTATACGTTTGACGTTATACGTTATACGGTATACGTTATACGTTATGCGTTATACGTTATACGTTATACGTTATACGTTATTCGGTATACGTTATGCGTTATACGCTATACGTTATGCGTTATAGGATATACATTTTGCGTTATAGGATAAACGTTATACGTGATACCTTGTACGTTATACGTTATACGTTACACGTTATGCGTTATAGGTCATACCTTATACGTGATACGTCATACGTTATACGTTATACGTGATACGTTATACGTTATACGTTATACGTTATACGTTATACGTTATACGTTGTACGTTATACGTTAAACGTTAGACGATATATGTTATACGTTATACGTTGTACGTTATACGTTATATGTAATATGTAATACGTTATACGTTATACGCTATACGTTATACGTTACACGTTATACGTTATACGTTATGCGTTATACGTTATGCGTTATACGTTATACGTTGTACGTTATACGTTAAACGTTAGACGTTACATTTTATACGTTATACGTTGTACGCTATACGTTATATGTAATATGTAATAAGTTATACGTTATACGTAATACGTTATGCGTTATACGTTATGCGTTATACGTTATACGTTATACGTTATACGTTATACGATATACGTTATACGTTATACGTTATACGTTATACGTTATACGTTATTCGTTATACGTTATACGTTATGCGTTATACGTTATACGTTATACGTTATGCGTTATACGTTATACGTTATACGTTATACGTTATACGTTATACGTTATACGTTTGACGTTATACGTTATACGGTATACGTTATACGTTATGCGTTATACGTTATACGTTATACGTTATACGTTATACGGTATACGTTATGCGTTATACGCTATACGTTATGCGTTATAGGATATACATTATGCGTTATAGGATATACGTTATACGTGATACCTTGTACGTTATACGTTATACGTTATACGTTATACGTTATATGTTATACGTTATACGTTATACGTTATACGTTATACGTTATACGTTATACGTTATACGTTATACGTTATACGTTATACGTTATACGGTATACGTTATGCGTTATACGCTATACGTTATGCGTTATAGGATATACATTATGCGTTATAGGATATACGTTATACGTGATACCTTGTACGTTATACGTTATACGTTATACGTTATACGTTATATGTTATACGTTATACGTTATACGTTATACGTTATACGTTATACGTTATACGTTATACGTTATACGTTATACGTTATACGTTATACGTTATACGTTATACGTTATACGTTATACGTTATACGTTATACGTTATACGTTATACGTTATACGTTGTACGTTATACGTTATACGTTATACGTTACACGTTATGCGCTATAGGTCATACCTTATACGTGATACGTCATACGTTATACGTTACACGTTATACGTTATACGTTATGCGTTATACGTTATGCGTTATACGTTATACGTTATACGTTATACGTTATACGTTATACGTTATACGTTATACGTTATACGTTATACGTTATACGTTATACGTTATTCGTTATACGTTATACGTTATGCGTTATACGTTATACGTTATACGTTATGCGTTATACGTTATACGTTATACGTTATACGTTATACGTTATACGTTTGACGTTATAAGTTATACGGTATACGTTATACGTTATGCGTTATACGTTATACGTTATACGTTATACGGTATACGGTATACGTTATGCGTTATGCGCTATACGTTATGCGTTATAGGATATACATTATGCGTTATAGGATATACGTTATACGTGATACCTTGTACGTTATACGTTATACGTTATACGTTATACGTTATACGTTATACGTTATACGTTATACGTTATACGTTATACGTTATACGTTATACGTTATACGTTATGCGTTATAGGATATACATTATGCGTTATAGGATATACGTTATACGTGATACCTTGTACGTTATACGTTATACGTTATACGTTATACGTTATATGTTATACGTTATACGTTATACGTTATACGTTATACGTTATACGTTATACGTTATACGTTATACGTTATACGTTATACGTTATACGGTATACGTTATGCGTTATACGCTATACGTTATGCGTTATAGGATATACATTATGCGTTATAGGATATACGTTATACGTGATACCTTGTACGTTATACGTTATACGTTATACGTTATACGTTATATGTTATACGTTATACGTTATACGTTATACGTTATACGTTATACGTTATACGTTATACGTTATACGTTATACGTTATACGTTATACGTTATACGTTATACGTTATACGTTATACGTTATACGTTATACGTTATACGTTATACGTTGTACGTTATACGTTATACGTTATACGTTACACGTTATGCGCTATAGGTCATACCTTATACGTGATACGTCATACGTTATACGTTACACGTTATACGTTATACGTTATGCGTTATACGTTATGCGTTATACGTTATACGTTATACGTTATACGTTATACGTTATACGTTATACGTTATACGTTATACGTTATACGTTATACGTTATACGTTATTCGTTATACGTTATACGTTATGCGTTATACGTTATACGTTATACGTTATGCGTTATACGTTATACGTTATACGTTATACGTTATACGTTATACGTTTGACGTTATAAGTTATACGGTATACGTTATACGTTATGCGTTATACGTTATACGTTATACGTTATACGGTATACGGTATACGTTATGCGTTATGCGCTATACGTTATGCGTTATAGGATATACATTATGCGTTATAGGATATACGTTATACGTGATACCTTGTACGTTATACGTTATACGTTATACGTTATACGTTATACGTTATACGTTATACGTTATACGTTATACGTTATACGTTATACGTTATACGTTATACGTTATACGTTATACGTTATACGTTATACGTTATACGTTATACGTTATACGTTATACGTTATACGTTATACGTTATACGTTATACGTTATACGTTATACGTTATACGTTATACGTTATACGTTATACGTTATACGTTATACGTTATACGTTATACGTTATACGTTATACGTTATTCGTTATACGTTATACGTTATACGTTATACGTTATACGTTATACGTTATACGTTATACGTTATACGTTATACGTTATACGTTATACGTTATACGTTATACGTTATACGTAATACGTTATACGTTATACGTTACACGTTATACGTTATACGTTATACGTTATACGTTATACGTTATACGTTATACGTTATACGTTATACGTTACACGTTATGCGTTATAGGTCATACCTTATACGTGATACGTCATACGTTATACGTTACACGTTATACGTTATACGTTATACGTTATACGTTATACGTTTGACGTTATACGTTATACGGTATACGTTATACGTTATGCGTTATACGTTATACGTTATACGTTATACGTTATACGGTATACGTTATGCGTTATACGCTATACGTTATGCGTTATAGGATATACATTATGCGTTATAGGATATACGTTATACGTGATACCTTGTACGTTATACGTTGTACGTTATACGTTATACGTTATACGTTATACGTTATACGTTATACGTTATACGTTATACGTTATACGTTATACGTTATACGTTATACGTTATACGTTATACGTTTACGTTATTCGTTATACGTTATACGTTATGCGTTATACGTTATACGTCATACGTTATGCGTTATACGTTATACGTTATACGTTATACGTTATACGTTTGACGTTATACGTTATACGGTATACGTTATACGTTATGCGTTATACGTTATACGTTATACGTTATACGTTATACGTTATACGGTATACGTTATGCGTTATACGCTATACGTTATGCGTTATAGGATATCCATTATGCGTTATAGGATATACGTTATACGTGATACCTTGTACGTTATACGTTGTACGTTATACGTTATACGTTATACGTTATACGTTATACGTTATACGTTATACGTTATTCGTTATACGTTATACGTTATGCGTTATACGTTATACGTTATACGTTATGCGTTATACGTTATACGTTATACGTTATACGTTATACGTTATACGTTATACGTTATACGTTATACGTTATACGTTATACGTTACACGTTATGCGCTATAGGTCATACCTTATACGTGATACGTCATACGTTATACGTTACACGTTATACGTTATACGTTATGCGTTATACGTTATGCGTTATACGTTATACGTTATACGTTATACGTTATACGTTATACGTTATACGTTATACGTTATACGTTATACGTTATACGTTATACGTTATTCGTTATACGTTATACGTTATGCGTTATACGTTATACGTTATACGTTATGCGTTATACGTTATACGTTATACGTTATACGTTATACGTTATACGTTTGACGTTATAAGTTATACGGTATACGTTATACGTTATGCGTTATACGTTATACGTTATACGTTATACGGTATACGGTATACGTTATGCGTTATGCGCTATACGTTATGCGTTATAGGATATACATTATGCGTTATAGGATATACGTTATACGTGATACCTTGTACGTTATACGTTATACGTTATACGTTATACGTTATACGTTATACGTTATACGTTATACGTTATACGTTATACGTTATACGTTATACGTTATACGTTATGCGTTATAGGATATACATTATGCGTTATAGGATATACGTTATACGTGATACCTTGTACGTTATACGTTATACGTTATACGTTATACGTTATATGTTATACGTTATACGTTATACGTTATACGTTATACGTTATACGTTATACGTTATACGTTATACGTTATACGTTATACGTTATACGGTATACGTTATGCGTTATACGCTATACGTTATGCGTTATAGGATATACATTATGCGTTATAGGATATACGTTATACGTGATACCTTGTACGTTATACGTTATACGTTATACGTTATACGTTATATGTTATACGTTATACGTTATACGTTATACGTTATACGTTATACGTTATACGTTATACGTTATACGTTATACGTTATACGTTATACGTTATACGTTATACGTTATACGTTATACGTTATACGTTATACGTTATACGTTATACGTTGTACGTTATACGTTATACGTTATACGTTACACGTTATGCGCTATAGGTCATACCTTATACGTGATACGTCATACGTTATACGTTACACGTTATACGTTATACGTTATGCGTTATACGTTATGCGTTATACGTTATACGTTATACGTTATACGTTATACGTTATACGTTATACGTTATACGTTATACGTTATACGTTATACGTTATACGTTATTCGTTATACGTTATACGTTATGCGTTATACGTTATACGTTATACGTTATGCGTTATACGTTATACGTTATACGTTATACGTTATACGTTATACGTTTGACGTTATAAGTTATACGGTATACGTTATACGTTATGCGTTATACGTTATACGTTATACGTTATACGGTATACGGTATACGTTATGCGTTATGCGCTATACGTTATGCGTTATAGGATATACATTATGCGTTATAGGATATACGTTATACGTGATACCTTGTACGTTATACGTTATACGTTATACGTTATACGTTATACGTTATACGTTATACGTTATACGTTATACGTTATACGTTATACGTTATACGTTATACGTTATACGTTATACGTTATACGTTATACGTTATACGTTATACGTTATACGTTATACGTTATACGTTATACGTTATACGTTATACGTTATACGTTATACGTTATACGTTATACGTTATACGTTATACGTTATACGTTATACGTTATTCGTTATACGTTATACGTTATACGTTATACGTTATACGTTATACGTTATACGTTATACGTTATACGTTATACGTTATACGTTATACGTTATACGTTATACGTTATACGTAATACGTTATACGTTATACGTTACACGTTATACGTTATACGTTATACGTTATACGTTATACGTTATACGTTATACGTTATACGTTATACGTTACACGTTATGCGTTATAGGTCATACCTTATACGTGATACGTCATACGTTATACGTTACACGTTATACGTTATACGTTATACGTTATACGTTATACGTTTGACGTTATACGTTATACGGTATACGTTATACGTTATGCGTTATACGTTATACGTTATACGTTATACGTTATACGGTATACGTTATGCGTTATACGCTATACGTTATGCGTTATAGGATATACATTATGCGTTATAGGATATACGTTATACGTGATACCTTGTACGTTATACGTTGTACGTTATACGTTATACGTTATACGTTATACGTTATACGTTATACGTTATACGTTATACGTTATACGTTATACGTTATACGTTATACGTTATACGTTATACGTTTACGTTATTCGTTATACGTTATACGTTATGCGTTATACGTTATACGTCATACGTTATGCGTTATACGTTATACGTTATACGTTATACGTTATACGTTTGACGTTATACGTTATACGGTATACGTTATACGTTATGCGTTATACGTTATACGTTATACGTTATACGTTATACGTTATACGGTATACGTTATGCGTTATACGCTATACGTTATGCGTTATAGGATATCCATTATGCGTTATAGGATATACGTTATACGTGATACCTTGTACGTTATACGTTGTACGTTATACGTTATACGTTATACGTTATACGTTATACGTTATACGTTATACGTTATTCGTTATACGTTATACGTTATGCGTTATACGTTATACGTTATACGTTATGCGTTATACGTTATACGTTATACGTTATACGTTATACGTTATACGTTATACGTTATACGTTATACGTTATACGTTATACGTTATACGTTATACGTTATACGTTATACGTTATACGTTATACGTTATACGTTATACGTTATACGTTATACGTTATACGTTATACGTTATACGTTATACGTTATACGTTATACGTTATACGTTATACGTTATACGTTATACGTTATACGTTATACGTTATACGTTATACGTTATACGTTATACGTTATACGTTATCCGTTATACGTTATACGTTATACGTTATACGTTATACGTTATACGTTATACGTTGTGCGTTATACGTTATGCGTTATAGGATATACGTTATACGTTACACGTTATACGTTATACGTTATACTTTATACGTTATACGTTATACGTTATACGTTATACGTTATATGTTATACGTTATACGTTATACGTTACACGTTATACGTTATACGTTATACGTTATACGTTATACGTTATACATTATACGTTATACGTTATACGTTATACGTTATACGTTATACGTTATACGTTATACGTTACACGTTATGCGTTATAGGTCATACCTTATACGTGATACGTCATACGTTATACGTTACACGTTATACGTTATACGTTATACGTTATACGTTATACGTTATACGTTATACGTTATACGTTATACGTTATACGTTATACGTTACACGTTATACGTTATACGTTATACGTTATTCGTTATACGTTATACGTTATTCGTTATACGTTATACGTTATGCGTTATACGTTATACGTTATACGTTATACGTTATACGTTATACGTTATACGTTATACGTTATACGTTATACGTTATTCGTTATACGTTATACGTTATGCGTTATACGTTATACGTTATACGTTGTGCGTTATACGTTATACGTTATACGTTATACGTTATACGTTTGAGGTTATACGTTATACGGTATACGTTATACGTTATGCGTTATACGTTATACGTTATACGTTATACGTTATACGGTATACGTTATGCGTTATACGCTATACGTTATGCGTTATAGGATATACATTATGCGTTATAGGATATACGTTATACGTGATACCTTGTACGTTATACGTTATACGTTATGCGTTATAGGTCATACCTTATACGTGATACGTCATACGTTATACGTTACACGTTATACGTTATACGTTATGCGTTATACGTTATGCGTTATACGTTATACGTTATACGTTATACGTTATACGTTATACGTTATACGTTATACGTTATACGTTATACGTTATACGTTATACGTTATACGTTATACGTTATGCGTTATACGTTATACGTTATACGTTATACGTTATACGTTATACGTTATACGTTATACGTTATACGTTATACGTTATACGTTATACGTTATACGTTATACGTTATACGTTATACGTTGTACGTTATACGTTATACGTTATACGTTATACGTTATACGTTATACGTTATACGTTATACGTTATACGTTATACGTTATACGTTATACGTTATACGTTATACGTTATACGTTATACGTTATACGTTATACGTTATACGTTATACGTTATACGTTATACGTTATACGTTATACGTTATACGTTATACGTTATACGTTATACGTTATACGTTATACGTTATACGTTATACGTTATACGTTATACGTTATACGTTATACGTTATACGTTATACGTTATACGTTACACGTTATACGTTATACGTTATACGTTATACGTTATACGTTATACGTTATACGTTATACGTTATACGTTATACGTTATGCGTTATACGCTATACGTTATGCGTCATAGGTCATACCATATACGTGATAATGTCATACGTTATACGTTATACGTTATACGTTATTCGTTATACGTTATACGTTATACGTTATACGTTATACGATATACGTTATACGTTTACGTTATACGTTATACGTTATACGTTATACGTTATACGTTATACGTTATACGTTATACGTTATACGTTTTACGTTATACGTTATACGTTATACGTTATACATTATACGTTAGACGTTATACGTTATACGTTATACGTTATTCGTTATACGTTATACGTTATACGTTATATGTTATACGTTATACGTTATACGTTATACGTTATACGTTATACGTTATACGTTATACGTTATACGTTATACGTTATACGTTATACGTAATACGTTATACGTTATACGTTACACGTTATACGTTATACGTTATACGTTATACGTTATACGTTATACGTTATACGTTATACGTTATACGTTACACGTTATGCGTTATAGGTCATACCTTATACGTGATACGTCATACGTTATACGTTACACGTTATACGTTATACGTTATACGTTATACGTTATACGTTTGACGTTATACGTTATACGGTATACGTTATACGTTATGCGTTATACGTTATACGTTATACGTTATACGTTATACGGTATACGTTATGCGTTATACGCTATACGTTATGCGTTATAGGATATACATTATGCGTTATAGGATATACGTTATACGTGATACCTTGTACGTTATACGTTGTACGTTATACGTTATACGTTATACGTTATACGTTATACGTTATACGTTATACGTTATACGTTATACGTTATACGTTATACGTTATACGTTATACGTTATACGTTTACGTTATTCGTTATACGTTATACGTTATGCGTTATACGTTATACGTCATACGTTATGCGTTATACGTTATACGTTATACGTTATACGTTATACGTTTGACGTTATACGTTATACGGTATACGTTATACGTTATGCGTTATACGTTATACGTTATACGTTATACGTTATACGGTATACGTTATGCGTTATACGCTATACGTTATGCGTTATAGGATATACATTATGCGTTATAGGATATACGTTATACGTGATACCTTGTACGTTATACGTTGTACGTTATACGTTATACGTTATACGTTATACGTTATACGTTATGCGTTATACGCTATACGTTATGCGTCATTGGTCATACCTTATACGTGATACGTCATACGTTATACGTTATACGTTATACGTTATTCGTTATACGTTATACGTTATACGTTATACGTTATACGATATACGTTATACGTTTACGTTATACGTTATACGTTATACGTTATACGTTATACGTTATACGTTATACGTTATACGTTATACGTTATACGTTATACGTTATACGTTATACGTTATACGTTATACGTTATACGTTATACGTTATACGTTTTACGTTATACGTTATACGTTATACGTTATACGTTATGCGTTATACGCTATACGTTATGCGTCATTGGTCATACCTTATACGTGATACGTCATACGTTATACGTTATACGTTATACGTTATTCGTTATACGTTATACGTTATACGTTATACGTTATACGATATACGTTATACGTTTACGTTATACGTTATACGTTATACGTTATACGTTATACGTTATACGTTATACGTTATGCGTTATACGTTATGCGTTATACGTTATACGTTATACGTTATACGTTATACGTTATACGTTATACGTTATACGTTATACGTTATACGTTATACGTTATACGTTATACGTTATTCGTTATACGTTATACGTTATGCGTTATACGTTATACGTTATACGTTATACGTTATACGTTATACGTTATACGTTATACGTTATATGTTATACGTTATACGTTATACGTTACACGTTATGCGTTATAGGTCATACCTTATACGTGATACGTCATACGTTATACGTTACACGTTATACGTTATACGTTATGCGTTATACGTTATGCGTTATACGTTATACGTTATACGTTATACGTTATACGTTATACGTTATACGTTATACGTTATACGTTATACGTTATACGTTATACGTTATACGTTATACGTTATACGTTATACGTTATACGTTATACGTTATACGTTATACGTTATACGTTATACGTTATACGTTATACGTTATACGTTATACGTTATACGTTATACGTTATACGTTATACGTTATACGTTATACGTTATACGTTATACGTTATACGTTATACGTTATACGTTATACGTTATACGTTATACGTTATACGTTATGCGTTATACGCTATACGTTATGCGTCATTGGTCATACCTTATACGTGATACGTCATACGTTATACGTTATACGTTATACGTTTTTCGTTATACGTTATACGTTATACGTTATACGTTATACGATATACGTTATACGTTTACGTTATACGTTATACGTTATACGTTATACGTTATACGTTATACGTTATGCGTTATACGTTATGCGTTATACGTTATACGTTATACGTTATACGTTATACGTTATACGTTATACGTTATACGTTATACGTTATACGTTATACGTTATACGTTATACGTTATTCGTTATACGTTATACGTTATGCGTTATACGTTATACGTTATACGTTATACGTTATACGTTATACGTTATACGTTATATGTTATACGTTATACGTTATACGTTACACGTTATGCGTTATAGGTCATACCTTATACGTGATACGTCATACGTTATACGTTACACGTTATACGTTATACGTTATGCGTTATACGTTATGCGTTATACGTTATACGTTATACGTTATACGTTATACGTTATACGTTATACGTTATACGTTATACGTTATACGTTATACGTTATACGTTATACGTTATACGTTATGCGTTATACGTTATACGTTATACGTTATACGTTATACGTTATACGTTATACGTTATACGTTATACGTTATACGTTATACGTTATACGTTATACGTTATACGTTATACGTTATACGTTATACGTTATACGTTATACGTTATACGTTATACGTTATACGTTATACGTTATACGTTATACGTTATACGTTATACGTTATACGTTATACGTTATACGTTATACGTTATACGTTATACGTTATACGTTATACGTTATACGTTATACGTTATACGTTATACGTTATACGTTATACGTTATACGTTATACGTTATACTTTATACGTGATACGTTATACGTTATACGTTATACGTTATACGTTATACGTTATACGTTATACGTTATACGTTATACGTTATACGTTACACGTTATACGTTATACGTTATACGTTATACGTTATACGTTATACGTTATACGTTATACGTTATACGTTATACGTTATGCGTTATACGCTATACGTTATGCGTCATAGGTCATACCATATACGTGATAATGTCATACGTTATACGTTATACGTTATACGTTATTCGTTATACGTTATACGTTATACGTTATACGTTATACGATATACGTTATACGTTTACGTTATACGTTATACGTTATACGTTATACGTTATACGTTATACGTTATACGTTATACGTTATACGTTATACGTTATACGTTATACGTTATACGTTTTACGTTATACGTTATACGTTATACGTTATACATTATACGTTAGACGTTATACGTTATACGTTATACGTTATTCGTTATACGTTATACGTTATACGTTATATGTTATACGTTATACGTTATACGTTATACGTTATACGTTATACGTTATACGTTATACGTTATACGTTATACGTTATACGTAATACGTTATACGTTATACGTTACACGTTATACGTTATACGTTATACGTTATACGTTATACGTTATACGTTATACGTTATACGTTATACGTTACACGTTATGCGTTATAGGTCATACCTTATACGTGATACGTCATACGTTATACGTTACACGTTATACGTTATACGTTATACGTTATACGTTATACGTTTGACGTTATACGTTATACGGTATACGTTATACGTTATGCGTTATACGTTATACGTTATACGTTATACGTTATACGGTATACGTTATGCGTTATACGCTATACGTTATGCGTTATAGGATATACATTATGCGTTATAGGATATACGTTATACGTGATACCTTGTACGTTATACGTTGTACGTTATACGTTATACGTTATACGTTATACGTTATACGTTATACGTTATACGTTATACGTTATACGTTATACGTTATACGTTATACGTTATACGTTATACGTTATACGTTTACGTTATTCGTTATACGTTATACGTTATGCGTTATACGTTATACGTCATACGTTATGCGTTATACGTTATACGTTATACGTTATACGTTATACGTTTGACGTTATACGTTATACGGTATACGTTATACGTTATGCGTTATACGTTATACGTTATACGTTATACGTTATACGTTATACGGTATACGTTATGCGTTATACGCTATACGTTATGCGTTATAGGATATCCATTATGCGTTATAGGATATACGTTATACGTGATACCTTGTACGTTATACGTTGTACGTTATACGTTATACGTTATACGTTATACGTTATACGTTATACGTTATACGTTATACGTTATACGTTATACGTTATACGTTATACGTTATACGTTATACGTTATACGTTATACGTTATACGTTATACGTTATACGTTATACGTTATACGTTATACGTTATACGTTATACGTTATACGTTATACGTTATACGTTACACGTTATGCGTTATAGGTCATACCTTATACGTGATACGTCATACGTTATACGTTACACGTTATACGTTATACGTTATGCGTTATACGTTATGCGTTATACGTTATACGTTATACGTTATACGTTATACGTTATACGTTATACGTTATACGTTATACGTTATACGTTATTCGTTATGCGTTATACGTTATGCGTTATACGTTATGCGTTATACGTTATGCGTTATACGTTATACGTTATACGTTATACGTTATACGTTATACGTTATACGTTATACGTTATACGTTATACGTTATACGTTATACGTTATACGTTATACGTTATACGTTATACGTTATACGTTATACGTTATACGTTATACGTTATACGTTATACGTTATACGTTATACGTTATACGTTATACGTTATACGTTATACGTTATACGTTATACGTTATACGTTATACGTTATACGTTATACGTTATACGTTATACGTTATACGTTATACGTTATACGTCATACGTTATACGTTATACGTTATACGTTATCCGTTATACGTTATACGTTATACGTTATACGTTATACGTTATACGTTATACGTTGTGCGTTATACGTTATGCGTTATAGGATATACGTTATACGTTACACGTTATACGTTATACGTTATACTTTATACGTTATACGTTATACGTTATACGTTATATGTTATACGTTATACGTTATACGTTACACGTTATACGTTATACGTTATACGTTATACGTTATACGTTATACATTATACGTTATACGTTATACGTTATACGTTATACGTTATACGTTATACGTTATACGTTATACGTTACACGTTATGCGTTATAGGTCATACCTTATACGTGATACGTCATACGTTATACGTTACACGTTATACGTTATACGTTATGCGTTATACGTTATGCGTTATACGTTATACGTTATACGTTATACGTTATACGTTATACGTTATACGTTATACGTTATACGTTATACGTTATACGTTATACGTTATACGTTATTCGTTATACGTTATACGTTATGCGTTATACGTTATTCGTTATACGTTGTGCGTTATACGTTATACGTTATACGTTATACGTTTGAGGTTATACGTTATACGGTATACGTTATACGTTATGCGTTATACGTTATACGTTATACGTTATACGTTATACGGTATACGTTATGCGTTATACGCTATACGTTATGCGTTATAGGATATACATTATGCGTTATAGGATATACGTTATACGTGATACCTTGTACGTTATACGTTATACGTTATGCGTTATAGGTCATACCTTATACGTGATACGTCATACGTTATACGTTACACGTTATACGTTATACGTTATGCGTTATACGTTATGCGTTATACGTTATACGTTATACGTTATACGTTATACGTTATACGTTATACGTTATACGTTATACGTTATACGTTATACGTTATACGTTATACGTTATACGTTATGCGTTATACGTTATACGTTATACGTTATACGTTATACGTTATACGTTATACGTTATACGTTATACGTTATACGTTATACGTTATACGTTATACGTTATACGTTATACGTTATACGTTATACGTTATACGTTATACGTTATACGTTATACGTTATACGTTATACGTTATACGTTATACGTTATACGTTATACGTTATACGTTATACGTTATACGTTATACGTTATACGTTATACGTTATACGTTATACGTTATACGTTATACGTTATACGTTATACGTTATACGTTATACGTTATACGTTATACGTTATACGTTATACGTTATACGTTATACGTTATACGTTATACGTTATACGTTATACGTTATACGTTATACGTTATACGTTACACGTTATACGTTATACGTTATACGTTATACGTTATACGTTATACGTTATACGTTATACGTTATACGTTATACGTTATGCGTTATACGCTATACGTTATGCGTCATAGGTCATACCATATACGTGATAATGTCATACGTTATACGTTATACGTTATACGTTATTCGTTATACGTTATACGTTATACGTTATACGTTATACGATATACGTTATACGTTTACGTTATACGTTATACGTTATACGTTATACGTTATACGTTATACGTTATACGTTATACGTTATACGTTATACGTTATACGTTTTACGTTATACGTTATACGTTATACGTTATACATTATACGTTAGACGTTATACGTTATACGTTATACGTTATTCGTTATACGTTATACGTTATACGTTATATGTTATACGTTATACGTTATACGTTATACGTTATACGTTATACGTTATACGTTATACGTTATACGTTATACGTTATACGTAATACGTTATACGTTATACGTTACACGTTATACGTTATACGTTATACGTTATACGTTATACGTTATACGTTATACGTTATACGTTATACGTTACACGTTATGCGTTATAGGTCATACCTTATACGTGATACGTCATACGTTATACGTTACACGTTATACGTTATACGTTATACGTTATACGTTATACGTTTGACGTTATACGTTATACGGTATACGTTATACGTTATGCGTTATACGTTATACGTTATACGTTATGCGTTATACGGTATACGTTATGCGTTATACGCTATACGTTATGCGTTATAGGATATACATTATGCGTTATAGGATATACGTTATACGTGATACCTTGTACGTTATACGTTGTACGTTATACGTTATACGTTATACGTTATACGTTATACGTTATACGTTATACGTTATACGTTATACGTTATACGTTATACGTTATACGTTATACGTTATACGTTTACGTTATTCGTTATACGTTATACGTTATGCGTTATACGTTATACGTCATACGTTATGCGTTATACGTTATACGTTATACGTTATACGTTATACGTTTGACGTTATACGTTATACGGTATACGTTATACGTTATGCGTTATACGTTATACGTTATACGTTATACGTTATACGGTATACGTTATGCGTTATACGCTATACGTTATGCGTTATAGGATATACATTATGCGTTATAGGATATACGTTATACGTGATACCTTGTACGTTATACGTTGTACGTTATACGTTATACGTTATACGTTATACGTTATACGTTATACGTTATACGTTATACGTTATACGTTATACGTTATACGTTATACGTTATACGTTATACGTTATACGTTATACGTTATACGTTATACGTTATACGTTATACGTTATACGTTATACGTTATACGTTATACGTTATACGTTATACGTTATACGTTATACGTTACACGTTATGCGTTATAGGTCATACCTTATACGTGATACGTCATACGTTATACGTTACACGTTATACGTTATACGTTATGCGTTATACGTTATGCGTTATACGTTATACGTTATACGTTATACGTTATACGTTATACGTTATACGTTATACGTTATACGTTATACGTTATTCGTTATACGTTATACGTTATGCGTTATACGTTATACGTTATACGTTATGCGTTATACGTTATACGTTATACGTTATACGTTATACGTTATACGTTATACGTTATACGTTATACGTTATACGTTATACGTTATACGTTATACGTTATACGTTATACGTTATACGTTATACGTTATACGTTATACGTTATACGTTATACGTTATACGTTATACGTTATACGTTATACGTTATACGTTATACGTTATACGTTATACGTTATACGTTATACGTTATACGTTATACGTTATACGTTATACGTTATACGTTATACGTTATCCGTTATACGTTATACGTTATACGTTATACGTTATACGTTATACGTTGTGCGTTATACGTTATGCGTTATAGGATATACGTTATACGTTACACGTTATACGTTATACGTTATACTTTATACGTTATACGTTATACGTTATACGTTATACGTTATATGTTATACGTTATACGTTATACGTTACACGTTATACGTTATACGTTATACGTTATACGTTATACGTTATACATTATACGTTATACGTTATACGTTATACGTTATACGTTATACGTTATACGTTATACGTTACACGTTATGCGTTATAGGTCATACCTTATACGTGATACGTCATACGTTATACGTTACACGTTATACGTTATACGTTATGCGTTATACGTTATGCGTTATACGTTATACGTTATACGTTATACGTTATACGTTATACGTTATGCGTTATACGTTATACGTTATACGTTGTGCGTTATACGTTATACGTTATACGTTATACGTTATACGTTTGAGGTTATACGTTATACGGTATACGTTATACGTTATGCGTTATACGTTATACGTTATACGTTATACGTTATACGGTATACGTTATGCGTTATACGCTATACGTTATGCGTTATAGGATATACATTATGCGTTATAGGATATACGTTATACGTGATACCTTGTACGTTATACGTTATACGTTATACGTTATACGTTATACGTTATACGTTATACGTTATACGTTATACGTTATACGTTATACGTTATACGTTATACGTTATACGTTATACGTTATGCGTTATACGTTATACGTTATACGTTATACGTTATACGTTATACGTTATGCGTTATACGTTATACGTTATACGTTGTGCGTTATACGTTATACGTTATACGTTATACGTTATACGTTATACGTTATACGTTATACGTTATACGTTATACGTTATACGTTATACGTTATACGTTTTACGTTATACGTTATACGTTATACGTTATACGTTATACGTTATGCGTTATACGCTATACGTTATGCGTCATTGGTCATACCTTATACGTGATACGTCATACGTTATACGTTATACGTTATACGTTATTCGTTATACGTTATACGTTATACGTTATACGCTATACGATATACGTTATACGTTTACGTTATACGTTATACGTTATACGTTATACGTTATACGTTATACGTTATGCGTTATACGTTATGCGTTATACGTTATACGTTATACGTTATACGTTATACGTTATACGTTATACGTTATACGTTATACGCTATACGTTATACGTTATACGTTATTCGTTATACGTTATACGTTATGCGTTATACGTTATACGTTATACGTTATACGTTATACGTTATACGTTATACGTTATATGTTATACGTTATACGTTATACGTTACACGTTATGCGTTATAGGTCATACCTTATACGTGATACGTCACACGTTATACGTTACACGTTATACGTTATACGTTATGCGTTATACGTTATGCGTTATACGTTATACGTTATACGTTATACGTTATACGTTATACGTTATACGTTATACGTTATACGTTATACGTTATACGTTATACGTTATACGTTATACGTTATACGTTATACGTTATACGTTATACGTTACACGTTATGCGTTATAGGTCATACCTTATACGTGATACGTCATACGTTATATGTTACACGTTATACGTTATACGTTATACGTTATACGTTATACGTTATACGTTATACGTTTGACGTTATACGTTATACGGTATACGTTATACGTTATACGTTATACGTTATGCGTTATACGTTATGCGTTATACGTTATACGTTATACGTTATACGTTATACGTTATACGTTATACGTTATACGTTATACGTTATACGTTATACGTTATACGTTATTCGTTATACGTTATACGTTATGCGTTATACGTTATACGTTATACGTTATACGTTATACGTTATACGTTATACGTTATATGTTATACGTTATACGTTATACGTTACACGTTATGCGTTATAGGTCATACCTTATACGTGATACGTCACACGTTATACGTTACACGTTATACGTTATACGTTATGCGTTATACGTTATGCGTTATACGTTATACGTTATACGTTATACGTTATACGTTATACGTTATTCGTTATACGTTATACGTTATACGTTATACGCTATACGATATACGTTATACGTTTACGTTATACGTTATACGTTATACGTTATACGTTATACGTTATACGTTATGCGTTATACGTTATGCGTTATACGTTATACGTTATACGTTATACGTCATACGTTATACGTTACACGTTATACGTTATACGTTATACGTTATACGTTATACGTTTGACGTTATACGTTATACGGTATACGTTATACGTTATGCGTTATACGTTATACGTTATACGTTATACGTTATACGGTATACGTTATGCGTTATACGCTATACGTTATGCGTTATAGGATATACATTATGCGTTATAGGATATACGTTATACGTGATACCTTGTACGTTATACGTTGTACGTTATACGTTATACGTTATACGTTATACGTTATACGTTATACGTTATACGTTATACGTTATACGTTATACGTTATACGTTATACGTTATACGTTATACGTTATACGTTTACGTTATTCGTTATACGTTATACGTTATGCGTTATACGTTATACGTCATACGTTATGCGTTATACGTTATACGTTATACGTTATACGTTATACGTTTGACGTTATACGTTATACGGTATACGTTATACGTTATGCGTTATACGTTATACGTTATACGTTATACGTTATACGGTATACGTTATGCGTTATACGCTATACGTTATGCGTTATAGGATATACATTATGCGTTATAGGATATACGTTATACGTGATACCTTGTACGTTATACGTTGTACGTTATACGTTATACGTTATACGTTATACGTTATACGTTATACGTTATACGTTATACGTTATACGTTATACGTTATACGTTATACGTTATACGTTATACGTTATACGTTATACGTTATACGTTATACGTTATACGTTATACGTTATACGTTATACGTTATACGTTATACGTTATACGTTATACGTTATACGTTATACGTTATACGTTATACGTTATACGTTGTATGTTATACGTTATACGTTATACGTTATACGTTATACGTTATACGTTATACGTTATACGTAATACGTTATACGTTATACGTTATGCGTTATACGCTATACGTTATGCGTCATAGGTCATACCTTATACGTGATACGTCATACGTTGTACGTTAAACGTTATACGTTATTCGTTATACGTTATACGTTATACGTTATACGTTATACGTTATACGATATACGTTATACGTTTACGTTATACGTTATACGCTATACGTTATGCGTTATAGGATATACGTTACACGTTACACGTTATACGTTATACGTTATACTTTATACGTTATACGTTATACGTTATACGTTATACGTTGTACGTTATACGTTATACGTTATACGTTATACGTTATACGTTATACGTTATACGTTATACGTTATACGTTATACGTTATACGTTACACGTTATACGTTATACGTTATACTTTATACGTTATACGCTATACGTTATACGTTATACGTTATATGTTATACGTTATACGTTATACGTTACACGTTATACGTTATACGTTATACGTTATACGTTATACGTTATACGTTATACGTTATACGTTATACGTTATACGTTATACGTTATACGTTACACGTTATGCGTTATAGGTCATACCTTATACGTGATACGTCATACGTTATACGTTACACGTTATACGTTATACGTTATGCGTTATACGTTATGCGTTATACGTTATACGTCATATGTTATACGTTATACGTTATACGTTATACGTTATACGTTATACGTTATACGTTATACGTTATACGTTTTTCGTTATACGTTATACGTTATGCGTTATACGTTATACGTTATACGTTATGCGTTATACGTTATACGTTATACGTTATACGTTATACGTTATACGTTATACGTTATACGTTATACGTTATACGTTATACGTTATACGTTATACGTTATACGTTGTATGTTATACGTTATACGTTATACGTTATACGTTATACGTTATACGTTATACGTTAAACGTTATACGTTATACGTTATGCGTTATACGCTATACGTTATGCGTCATAGGTCATACCTTATACGTGATACGTCATACGTTGTACGTTAAACGTTATACGTTATTCGTTATACGTTATACGTTATACGTTATACGTTATACGTTATACGATATACGTTATACGTTTACGTTATACGTTATACGCTATACGTTATGCGTTATAGGATATACGTTACACGTTACACGTTATACGTTATACGTTATACTTTATACGTTATACGTTATACGTTATACGTTATACGTTGTACGTTATACGTTATACGTTATACGTTATACGTTATACGTTATACGTTATACGTTATACGTTATACGTTATACGTTATACGTTATACGTTATACGTTACACGTTATACGTTATACGTTATACTTTATACGTTATACGCTATACGTTATACGTTATACGTTATATGTGATACGTTATACGTTATACGTTACACGTTATACGTTATACGTTATACGTTATACGTTATACGTTATACGTTATACGTTATACGTTATGCGTTATACGTTATACGTTATACGTTACACGTTATGCGTTATAGGTCATACCTTATACGTGATACGTCATACGTTATACGTTACACGTTATACGTTATACGTTATGCGTTATACGTTATGCGTTATACGTTATACGTTATACGTTATACGTTATACGTTATACGTTATACGTTATACGTTATACGTTATACGTTATACGTTTTTCGTTATACGTTATACGTTATGCGTTATACGTTATACGTTATACGTTATGCGTTATACGTTATACGTTATACGTTATACGTTATACGTTTGCCGTTATACGTTATACGGTATACGTTATACGTTATGCGTTATACGTTATACGTTATACGTTATACGTTATACGGTATACGTTATGCGTTATACGCTATACGTTATGCGTTATAGGATATACATTATGCGTTATAGGATATACGTTATACGTGATACCTTGTACGTTATACGTTATACGTTATACGTTATACGTTATACGTTATACGTTATACGTTATACGTTATACGTTATACGTTATACGTTATACGTTATACGTTATACGTTATACGTTATACGTTATACGTTATACGTTATACGTTATACGTTATACGTTATACGTTATACGTTATACGTTATACGTTATACGTTATACGTTATACGTTATACGTTATACGTTATACGTTATACGTTATACGTTATACGTTATACGTTATACGTTATACGTTATACGTTATACGTTATACGTTATACGTTATACGTTATACGTTACACGTTATGCGTTATAGGTCATCCCTTATACGTGATACGTCATACGTTATACGTTACACGTTATACGTTATACGTTATGCGTTATACGTTATGCGTTATACGTTATACGTTATACGTTATACGTTATATGTTATACGTTATACGTTATACGTTACACGTTATACGTTATACGTTATACGTTATACGTTATACGTTATACGTTATACGTTATACGTTATACGTTATACGTTATACGTTATACGTTATACGTTATACGTTACACGTTATGCGTTATAGGTCATACCTTATACGTGATACGTCATACGTTCTACGTTACACGTTATACGTTATACGTTATGCGTTATACGTTATGCGTTATACGTTATACGTTATACGTTATACGTTATACGTTATACGTTATACGTTATACGTTATACGTTATACGTTATACGTTTTTCGTTATACGTTATACGTTATGCGTTATACGTTATACGTTATACGTTATACGTTATACGTTATGCTTTATACGCTATACGTTATGCGTCATAGGTCATACCTTATACGTGATACGTCATACGTTGTACGTTATACGTTATACGTTATTCGTTATACGTTATACGTTATACGTTATACGTTATACGATATACGTTATACGTTTACGTTATACGTTATACGCTATACGTTATGCGTTATAGGATATACGTTACACGTTACACGTTATACGTTATACGTTATACTTTATACGTTATACGTTATACGTTATACGTTATACGTTATACGTTATACGTTATACGTTATACGTTATACGTTATACGTTATACGTTATACGTTATACGTTATACGTTATACGTTATACGTTATACGTTATACGTTATACGTTATACGTTATACGTTATACGTTATACGTTATACGTTATACGTTATACGTTATACGTTATTCGTTATACGTTATACGTTATGCGTTATACGTTAAACGTTAGACGTTACATTTTATACGTTATACGTTGTACGCTATACGTTATACGTTATACGTTATGCGTTATACGCTATACGTTATGCGTTATAGGATATACATTATGCGTTATAGGATATACGTTATACGTGATACCTTGTACGTTATACGTTATACGTTATACGTTATACGTTATACGTTATACGTTATACGTTATACGTTATACGTTATACGTTATACGTTATACGTTATACGTTATACGTTATACGTTATACGTTATACGTTATACGTTATACGTTATACGTTATACGTTATACGTTATACGTTATACGTTATACGTTATACGTTATACGTTATACGTTATACGTTATACGTTATACGTTATACGTTATACGTTATACGTTATACGTTATACGTTATACGTTATACGTTATACGTTATACGTTATACGTTATACGTTATACGTTATACGTTACACGTTATGCGTTATAGGTCATACCTTATACGTGATACGTCATACGTTATACGTTACACGTTATACGTTATACGTTATGCGTTATACGTTATGCGTTATACGTTATACGTTATACGTTATACGTTATATGTTATACGTTATACGTTATACGTTACACGTTATACGTTATACGTTATACGTTATACGTTATACGTTATACGTTATACGTTATACGTTATACGTTATACGTTATACGTTATACGTTATACGTTATACGTTACACGTTATGCGTTATAGGTCATACCTTATACGTGATACGTCATACGTTATACGTTACACGTTATACGTTATACGTTATGCGTTATACGTTATGCGTTATACGTTATACGTTATACGTTATACGTTATACGTTATACGTTATACGTTATACGTTATACGTTATACGTTATACGTTTTTCGTTATACGTTATACGTTATGCGTTATACGTTATACGTTATACGTTATACGTTATACGTTATGCGTTATACGCTATACGTTATGCGTCATAGGTCATACCTTATACGTGATACGTCATACGTTGTACGTTATACGTTATACGTTATTCGTTATACGTTATACGTTATACGTTATACGTTATACGATATACGTTATACGTTTACGTTATACGTTATACGCTTTACGTTATGCGTTATAGGATATACGTTACACGTTACACGTTATACGTTATACGTTATACTTTATACGTTATACGTTATACGTTATACGTTATACGTTATACGTTATACGTTATACGTTATACGTTATACGTTATACGTTATACGTTATACGTTATACGTTATACGTTATACGTTATACGTTATACGTTATACGATATACGTTATACGTTATACGTTATACGTTATACGTTATACGTTATACGTTATACGTTATACGTTATTCGTTATACGTTATACGTTATGCGTTATACGTTAAACGTTAGACGTTACATTTTATACGTTATACGTTGTACGCTATACGTTATACGTTATACGTTATGCGTTATAGGATATACGTTATACGTTTACGTTATACGTTATACGCTATACGTTATGCGTTATAGGATATACGTTACACGTTACACGTTATACGTTATACGTTATACTTTATACGTTATACGTTATACGTTATACGTTATACGTTATACGTTATACGTTATACGTTATACGTTATACGTTATACGTTATACGTTATACGTTATACGTTATACGTTATACGTTATACGTTATACGTTATACGTTATACGTTATACGTTATACGTTATACGTTATACGTTATACGTTATACGTTATACGTTATACGTTATACGTTATACGTTATACGTTATACGTTATACGTTATACGTTATACGTTATACGTTATACGTTATACGTTATACGTTATACGTTATACGTTATACGTTATACGTTAAACGTTATACGTTATACGTTATACGTTATACGTTATACGTTATACGTTATACGTTATACGTTATACGTTATACGCTATACGTTATACGTTATACGTTATACGTTCTACGTTATACGTTGTACTTTATACGTTATACGTTATACGTTATACGTTATACGTTATACGTTATACGTTATACGTTATACGTTATACGTTATACGTTATACGTTATACGTTATACGTTATACGTTATACGTTATACGTTATACGTTATACGTTATACGTTATACGTTATACGTTATACGTTATACGTTATACGTTATACGTTATACGTTATACGTTATACGTTATACGTTATTCGATATACGTTATACGTTATGCGTTATACGTTAAACGTTAGACGTTACATTTTATACGTTATACGTTGTACGCTATACGTTATACGTTATACGTTATGCGTTATAGGATATACGTTATACGTTTACGTTATACGTTATACGCTATACGTTATGCGTTATAGGATATACGTTACACGTTACACGTTATACGTTATACGTTATACTTTATACGTTATACGTTATACGTTATACGTTATACGTTATACGTTATACGTTATACGTTATACGTTATACGTTATACGTTATACGTTATACGTTATACGTTATACGTTATACGTTATACGTTATACGTTATACGTTATACGTTATACGTTATACGTTATACGTTATACGTTATACGTTATACGTTATACGTTATACGTTATACGTTATACGTTATACGTTATACGTTATACGTTATACGTTATACGTTATACGTTATACGTTATACGTTATACGTTATACGTTATACGTTATACGTTATACGTTACACGTTATGCGTTATAGGTCATACCTTATACGTGATACGTCATACGTTATACGTTACACGTTATACGTTATACGTTATGCGTTATACGTTATGCGTTATACGTTATACGTTATACGTTATACGTTATATGTTATACGTTATACGTTATACGTTACACGTTATACGTTATACGTTATACGTTATACGTTATACGTTATACGTTATACGTTATACGTTATACGTTATACGTTATACGTTATACGTTATACGTTATACGTTACACGTTATGCGTTATAGGTCATACCTTATACGTGATACGTCATACGTTATACGTTACACGTTATACGTTATACGTTATGCGTTATACGTTATGCGTTATACGTTATACGTTATACGTTATACGTTATACGTTATACGTTATACGTTATACGTTATACGTTATACGTTATACGTTTTTCGTTATACGTTATACGTTATGCGTTATACGTTATACGTTATACGTTATACGTTATACGTTATGCGTTATACGCTATACGTTATGCGTCATAGGTCATACCTTATACGTGATACGTCATACGTTGTACGTTATACGTTATACGTTATTCGTTATACGTTATACGTTATACGTTATACGTTATACGATATACGTTATACGTTTACGTTATACGTTATACGCTTTACGTTATGCGTTATAGGATATACGTTACACGTTACACGTTATACGTTATACGTTATACTTTATACGTTATACGTTATACGTTATACGTTATACGTTATACGTTATACGTTATACGTTATACGTTATACGTTATACGTTATACGTTATACGTTATACGTTATACGTTATACGTTATACGTTATACGTTATACGTTATACGTTATACGTTATACGTTATACGTTATACGTTATACGTTATACGTTATACGTTATACGTTATTCGTTATACGTTATACGTTATGCGTTATACGTTAAACGTTAGACGTTACATTTTATACGTTATACGTTGTACGCTATACGTTATACGTTATACGTTATGCGTTATAGGATATACGTTATACGTTTACGTTATACGTTATACGCTATACGTTATGCGTTATAGGATATACGTTACACGTTACACGTTATACGTTATACGTTATACTTTATACGTTATACGTTATACGTTATACGTTATACGTTATACGTTATACGTTATACGTTATACGTTATACGTTATACGTTATACGTTATACGTTATACGTTATACGTTATACGTTATACGTTATACGTTATACGTTATACGTTATACGTTATACGTTATACGTTATACGTTATACGTTATACGTTATACGTTATACGTTATACGTTATACGTTATACGTTATACGTTATACGTTATACGTTATACGTTATACGTTATACGTTATACGTTATACGTTATACGTTATACGTTATACGTTAAACGTTATACGTTATACGTTATACGTTATACGTTATACGTTATACGTTATACGTTATACGTTATACGTTATACGCTATACGTTATACGTTATACGTTATACGTTCTACGTTATACGTTGTACTTTATACGTTATACGTTATACGTTATACGTTATACGTTATACGTTATACGTTATACGTTATACGTTATACGTTATACGTTATACGTTATACGTTATACGTTATACGTTATACGTTATACGTTATACGTTATACGTTATACGTTATACGTTATACGTTATACGTTATACGTTATACGTTATACGTTATACGTTATACGTTATACGTTATACGTTATTCGTTATACGTTATACGTTATGCGTTATACGTTAAACGTTAGACGTTACATTTTATACGTTATACGTTGTACGCTATACGTTATACGTTATACGTTATGCGTTATAGGATATACGTTATACGTTTACGTTATACGTTATACGCTATACGTTATGCGTTATAGGATATACGTTACACGTTACACGTTATACGTTATACGTTATACTTTATACGTTATACGTTATACGTTATACGTTATACGTTATACGTTATACGTTATACGTTATACGTTATACGTTATACGTTATACGTTATACGTTATACGTTATACGTTATACGTTATACGTTATACGTTATACGTTATACGTTATACGTTATACGTTATACGTTATACGTTATACGTTATACGTTATACGTTATACGTTATACGTTATACGTTATACGTTATACGTTATACGTTATACGTTATACGTTATACGTTATACGTTATACGTTATACGTTATACGTTATACGTTAAACGTTATACGTTATACGTTATACGTTATACGTTATACGTTATACGTTATACGTTATACGTTATACGCTATACGTTATACGTTATACATTATACGTTCTACGTTATACGTTGTACGTTATACGTTGTACGTTATGCGTTATACGTTATACTTTATGCGTCATAGGTCATACGTTATACGTTGTACGTTATACGTTATACGTTATACGTTATACGTTATACGTTATTCGTCATACGTTATACGTTATACGTTATACGTTATACGTTGTACGTTATACGTTATGCGTTATACGTTATACGTTATACGTTATACGTTATACGTTTGACGTTATACGTTATACGGTATACGTTATACGTTATGCGTTATACGTTATACGTTATACGTTATACGTTATACGTTTTACGCTATACGTTATACGTTATACGTTATACGTTATGCTTTATAGGATATACGTTATACGTGATACGTTGTACGTTATACGTTATACGTTATACGTTATACGTTATACGTTATACGTTATACGTTATTCGTTATACGTTATACGTTATACGTTATACGTTATACGTTATACGTTATACGTTATGCGTTATACGTTATGCGTTAAACGTTATACGTTATACGTTATATGTTGTACGTTATACGTTATACGTTATACGTTATACGTTATTCGTTATACGTTATACGTTATGCGTTATACGTTAAACGTTAGACGTTACATTTTATACGTTATACGTTGTACGCTATACGTTATACGTTATACGTTATACGTTATACGTTAAACGTTATACGTTATACGTTATACGTTATACGTTATACGTTATACGTTATACGTTATACGTTATACGTTATACGTTATACGTTATACGTTATACGTTATACGTTATACGTTATACGTTATACGTTATACGTTATACGTTATACGTTATACGTTATACGTTATACGTTATACGTTATACGTTATACGTTATACGTTATACGTTATACGTTATACGTTAAACGTTATACGTTATACGTTATACGTTATACGTTATACGTTATACGTTATACGTTATACGTTATACGCTATACGTTATACGTTATACATTATACGTTCTACGTTATACGTTGTACGTTATACGTTGTACGTTATGCGTTATACGTTATACTTTATGCGTCATAGGTCATACGTTATACGTTGTACGTTATACGTTATACGTTATACGTTATACGTTATACGTTATTCGTCATACGTTATACGTTTACGTTATACGTTATACGCTATACGTTATGCGTTATAGGATATACGTTACACGTTACACGTTATACGTTATACGTTATACTTTATACGTTATACGTTATACGTTATACGTTATACGTTATACGTTATACGTTATACGTTATACGTTATACGTTATACGTTATACGTTATACGTTATACGTTATACGTTATACGTTATACGTTATACGTTATACGTTATACGTTATACGTTATACGTTATACGTTATACGTTATACGTTATACGTTATACGTTATACGTTATACGTTATTCGTTATACGTTATACGTTATGCGTTATACGTTAAACGTTAGACGTTACATTTTATACGTTATACGTTGTACGCTATACGTTATACGTTATACGTTATGCGTTATAGGATATAGGTTATACGTTTACGTTATACGTTATACGCTATACGTTATGCGTTATAGGATATACGTTACACGTTACACGTTATACGTTATACGTTATACTTTATACGTTATACGTTATACGTTATACGTTATACGTTATACGTTATACGTTATACGTTATACGTTATACGTTATACGTTATACGTTATACGTTATACGTTATACGTTATACGTTATACGTTATACGTTATACGTTATACGTTATACGTTATACGTTATACGTTATACGTTATACGTTATACGTTATACGTTATACGTTATACGTTATACGTTATACGTTATACGTTATACGTTATACGTTATACGTTATACGTTATACGTTATACGTTATACGTTATACGTTATACGTTATACGTTATACGTTATACGTTATACGTTAAACGTTATACGTTATACGTTATACGTTATACGTTATACGTTATACGTTATACGTTATACGTTATACGCTATACGTTATACGTTATACATTATACGTTCTACGTTATACGTTGTACGTTATACGTTGTACGTTATGCGTTATACGTTATACTTTATGCGTCATAGGTCATACGTTATACGTTGTACGTTATACGTTATACGTTATACGTTATACGTTATACGTTATTCGTCATACGTTATACGTTATACGTTATACGTTATACGTTGTACGTTATACGTTATGCGTTATACGTTATACGTTATACGTTATACGTTATACGTTTGACGTTATACGTTATACGGTATACGTTATACGTTATGCGTTATACGTTATACGTTATACGTTATACGTTATACGTTTTACGCTATACGTTATACGTTATACGTTATACGTTATGCTTTATAGGATATACGTTATACGTGATACGTTGTACGTTATACGTTATACGTTATACGTTATACGTTATACGTTATACGTTATACGTTATTCGTTATACGTTATACGTTATACGTTATACGTTATACGTTATACGTTATACGTTATGCGTTATACGTTATGCGTTAAACGTTATACGTTATACGTTATATGTTGTACGTTATACGTTATACGTTATACGTTATACGTTATTCGTTATACGTTATACGTTATGCGTTATACGTTAAACGTTAGACGTTACATTTTATACGTTATACGTTGTACGCTATACGTTATACGTTATACGTTATACGTTATACGTTAAACGTTATACGTTATACGTTATACGTTATACGTTATACGTTATACGTTATACGTTATACGTTATACGTTATACGTTATACGTTATACGTTATACGTTATACGTTATACGTTATACGTTATACGTTATACGTTATACGTTATACGTTATACGTTATACGTTATACGTTATACGTTATACGTTATACGTTATACGTTATACGTTAAACGTTATACGTTATACGTTATACGTTATACGTTATACGTTATACGTTATACGTTATACGTTATACGCTATACGTTATACGTTATACATTATACGTTCTACGTTATACGTTGTACGTTATACGTTGTACGTTATGCGTTATACGTTATACTTTATGCGTCATAGGTCATACGTTATACGTTGTACGTTATACGTTATACGTTATACGTTATACGTTATACGTTATTCGTCATACGTTATACGTTATACGTTATACGTTATACGTTGTACGTTATACGTTATGCGTTATACGTTATACGTTATACGTTATACGTTATACGTTTGACGTTATACGTTATACGGTATACGTTATACGTTATGCGTTATACGTTATACGTTATACGTTATACGTTATACGTTTTACGCTATACGTTATACGTTATACGTTATACGTTATGCTTTATAGGATATACGTTATACGTGATACGTTGTACGTTATACGTTATACGTTATACGTTATACGTTATACGTTATACGTTATACGTTATACGTTATTCGTTATACGTTATACGTTATACGTTATACGTTATACGTTATACATTATACGTTATGCGTTATACGTTATGCGTTAAACGTTATACGTTATACGTTATACGTTATATGTTGTACGTTATACGTTATACGTTATACGTTATACGTTATTCGTTATACGTTATACGTTATGCGTTATACGTTAAACGTTAGACGTTACATTTTATACGTTATACGTTGTACGCTATACGTTATACGTTATACGTTATACGTTATGCGTTATAGGATATACGTTATACGTGATACGTTGAACGTTATACGTTATACGTTATACGTTATACGTTATACGTTATACGTTATACGTTATACGTTATACGTTGTACGTTATACGTTATACGTTATACGTTATACGTTATACGTTATACGTTATACGTTATACGTTATACGTTATACGTTATACGTTATACGTTATACGTGATACCTTGTACGTTATACGTTATACGTTATACATTATACGTTATACGTTATACGTTATACGTTATACGTTATACGTTATACGTTATACGTTATACGTTATACGTTATACGTTATACGTTATACGTTATACGTTATACGTTATACGTTATACGTTATACGTTATACGTTATACGTTATACGTTATACGTTATACGTTATACGTTATACGTTATACGTTATACGTCATACGTTATACGTTATACGTTATACGTTATACGTTATACGTTATACGTTATACGTTATACGTTATACGTTATACGTTATACGTTATACGTTATACGTTATACGTTATACGTTATACGTTATACGTTATGCGTTATACGCTATACGTTATGCGTCATAGGTCATACCTTATACGTGATACGTCATACGTTGTACGTTATACGTTATACGTTATTCGTTATACGTTATACGTTATACGTTATACGTTATACGATATACGTTATACGTTTACGTTATACGTTATACGCTATACGTTATGCGTTATAGGATATACGTTACACGTTACACGTTATACGTTATTCGTTATACTTTATACGTTATACGTTATACGTTATACGTTATACGTTATACGTTATACGTTATACGTTATACGTTATACGTTATACGTTATACGTTATACGTTATACGTTATACGTTATACGTTATACGTTATACGTTATACGTTATACGTTATACGTTATACGTTATACGTTATACGCTATACGTTATACGTTATGCGTTATACGTTATACGTTATACGTTATACGTTATACGTTATACGTTTGACGTTATACGTTATACGGTATACGTTATACGTTATGCGTTATACGTTATACGTTATACGTTATACGTTATACGTTGTACGCTATACGTTATACGTTATACGTTATACGTTATACGTTGTACGTTATACGTTATACGTTATACGTTATACGTTATACGTTATACGTTATACGTTATACGTTATACGTTATACGTTATACGTTATACGTTATTCGTTATACGTTATACGTTATACGTTATACGTTATACGTTATACGTTATACGTTATGCGTTATACGTTATGCGTTATACGTTATACGTTATACGTTATACGTTGTACGTTATACGTTATACGTTATACGTTATACGTTATTCGTTATACGTTATACGTTATGCGTTATACGTTAAAAGTTAGACGTTACATTTTATACGTTATACGTTGTACGCTATACGTTATACGTTATACGTTATACGTTATACGTTATACGTTATGCGTTATACGTTATACGTTATACGTTATACGTTATACGTTTGACGTTATACGTTATACGGTAAACGTTATACGTTATGCGTTATACGTTATACGTTATACGTTATACGTTATACGTTATTCGTTATACGTTATACGTTATACGTTATACGTTATACGTTATACGTTATACGTTATACGTTATACGTTATACGTTATACGTTATACGTTATGCGTTATACGTTATGCGTTATACGTTATGCGTTATACGTTATACGTTATACGTTATACGTTATACGTTATACGTTATACGTTATACGTTATACGTTATACGTTATACGTTATACGTTATACGTTATACGTTATACGTTATACTTTATACGTTATACGTTATACGTTATACGTTATACGTTATACGTTATACGTTATACGTTATACGTTATACGTTATACGTTATACGTTATACGTTTACGTTATTCGTTATACGTTATACGTTATGCGTTATACGTTATACGTTATACGTTATGCGTTATACGTTATACGTTATACGTTATACGTTATACGTTTGACGTTTGACGTTATACGGTAAACGTTATACGTTATGCGTTATACGTTATACGTTATACGTTATACGTTATACGTTATACGTTATACGGTATACGTTATGCGTTATACGCTATACGTTATGCGTTATAGGATATACATTATGCGTTATAGGATATACGTTATACGTGATACCTTGTACGTTATACGTTGTACGTTATACGTTATACGTTATACGTTATACGTTATACGTTATACGTTATACGTTATACGTTATACGTTATACGTTATACGTTATACGTTATACGTTATACGTTATACGTTATACGTTATACGTTATACGTTATACGTTATACGTTATACGTTATACGTTATACGTTATACGTTATACGTTATACGTTATACGTTATACGTTATACGTTATACGTTATACGTTATACGTTATACGTTGTGCGTTATACGTTATGCGTTATAGGATATACGTTATACGTTACTCGTTATACGTTATACGTTATACTTTATACGTTATACGTTATACGTTATACGTTATACGTTATACGTTATATGTTATACGTTATACGTTATACGTTATGCGTTATACGTTATACGTTATACGTTATACGTTATACGTTATACGTTATACGTTATACGTTACACGTTATGCGTTATAGGTCATACCTTATACGTGATACGTCATACGTTATACGTTACACGTTATACGTTATACGTTATGCGTTATACGCTATACGTTATGCGTTATAGGATATACATTATGCGTTATAGGATATACGTTATACGTGATACCTTGTACGTTATACGTTGTACGTTATACGTTATACGTTATACGTTATACGTTATACGTTATACGTTATACGTTATACGTTATACGTTATGCGTTATATGTTATGCGTTATACGTTATACGTTATACGTTATACGTTATACGTTATACGTTATACGTTAAACGTTATACGTTATACGTTATTCGTTATACGTTATACGTTATGCGTTATACGTTATACGTTATACGTTATGCGTTATACGTTATACGTTATACGTTATACGTTATACGTTATACGTTATACGTTTGACGTTATACGTTATACGTTGTACGTTATACGTTAAACGTTAGACGTTATAGGTTATACGTTATACGTTGTACGTTATACGTTATATGTAATATGTAATACGTTATACGTTATACGTAATACGTTATACGTTATACGTTATACGTTATAAGTTATACGTTATACGTTATACGTTATACGTTATACGTTATACGTTATACGTTATACGTTATATGTTATACGTTATACGTTATACGTTATACGTTATACGTTATACGTTATACGTTATACTTTATGCGTTATATGTTATACGTTGTACGTTATACGTTGTACGTTATGCGTTATACGTTATACTTTATGCGTCATAGGTCATACGTTATACGTTGTACGTTATACGTTATACGTTATACGTTATACGTTATACGTTATTCGTTATACGTTATACGTTATACGTTATACGTTATACGTTATACGTTGTACGTTATACGTTATGCGTTATACGTTATACGTTATACGTTATACGTTATACGTTTGACGTTATACGTTATACGGTATACGTTATACGTTATGCGTTATACGTTATACGTTATACGTTATACGTTATACGTTGTACGCTATACGTTATACGTTATACGTTATACGTTATACGTTGTACGTTATACGTTATACGTTATACGTTATACGTTATACGTTATACGTTATACGTTATACGTTATACGTTATACGTTATACGTTATACGTTACACGTTATGCGTTATAGGTCATACCTTATACGTGATACGTCATACGTTATACGTTACACGTTATACGTTATACGTTATGCGTTATACGCTATACGTTATGCGTTATAGGATATACATTATGCGTTATAGGATATACGTTATACGTGATACCTTGTACGTTATACGTTGTACGTTATACGTTATACGTTATACGTTATACGTTATACGTTATACGTTATACGTTATACGTTATACGTTATGCGTTATATGTTATGCGTTATACGTTATACGTTATACGTTATACGTTATACGTTATACGTTATACGTTAAACGTTATACGTTATACGTTATTCGTTATACGTTATACGTTATGCGTTATACGTTATACGTTATACGTTATGCGTTATACGTTATACGTTATACGTTATACGTTATACGTTATACGTTATACGTTTGACGTTATACGTTATACGTTGTACGTTATACGTTAAACGTTAGACGTTATAGGTTATACGTTATACGTTGTACGTTATACGTTATATGTAATATGTAATACGTTATACGTTATACGTAATACGTTATACGTTATACGTTATACGTTATAAGTTATACGTTATACGTTATACGTTATACGTTATACGTTATACGTTATACGTTATACGTTATACGTTATACGTTATATGTTATACGTTATACGTTATACGTTATACGTTATACGTTATACGTTATACGTTATACTTTATGCGTTATATGTTATACGTTGTACGTTATACGTTGTACGTTATGCGTTATACGTTATACTTTATGCGTCATAGGTCATACGTTATACGTTGTACGTTATACGTTATACGTTATACGTTATACGTTATACGTTATTCGTTATACGTTATACGTTATACGTTATACGTTATACGTTATACGTTGTACGTTATACGTTATGCGTTATACGTTATACGTTATACGTTATACGTTATACGTTTGACGTTATACGTTATACGGTATCCGTTATACGTTATGCGTTATACGTTATACGTTATACGTTATACGTTATACGTTGTACGCTATACGTTATACGTTATACGTTATACGTTATACGTTGTACGTTATACGTTATACGTTATACGTTATACGTTATACGTTATACGTTATACGTTATACGTTATACGTTATACGTTATACGTTATACGTTATTCGTTATACGTTATACGTTATACGTTATACGTTATACGTTATACGTTATACGTTATACGTTATGCGTTATACGTTATGCGTTATACGTTATACGTTATACGTTATACGTTGTACGTTATACGTTATACGTTATACGTTGTGCGTTATACGTTATGCGTTATAGGATATACGTTATACGTTACTCGTTATACGTTATACGTTATACTTTATACGTTATACGTTATACGTTATACGTTATACGTTATATGTTATACGTTATACGTTATACGTTATACGTTATACGTTATACGTTATACGTTATACGTTATACGTTATACGTTATACGTTACACGTTATGCGTTATAGGTCATACCTTATACGTGATACGTCATACGTTATACGTTACACGTTATACGTTATACGTTATGCGTTATACGTTATACGTTATACGTTATACGTTATACGTTATACGTTTGACGTTATACGTTATACGTTGTACGTTATACGTTAAACGTTAGACGTTATAGGTTATACGTTATACGTTGTACGTTATACGTTATATGTAATATGTAATACGTTATACGTTATACGTAATACGTTATACGTTATACGTTATACGTTATAAGTTATACGTTATACGTTATACGTTATACGTTATACGTTATACGTTATACGTTATACGTTATACGTTATGCGTTATATGTTATACGTTGTACGTTATACGTTATACGTTATACGTTATGCGTTATATGTTATACGTTGTACGTTATACGTTGTACGTTATGCGTTATACGTTATACTTTATGCGTCATAGGTCATACGTTATACGTTGTACGTTATACGTTATACGTTGTGCGTTATACGTTATGCGTTATAGGATATACGTTATACGTTACTCGTTATACGTTATACGTTATACTTTATACGTTATACGTTATACGGTATACGTTATATGTTATACGTTATACGTTATACGTTATACGTTATACGTTATACGTTATACGTTATACGTTATACGTTATACGTTATACGTTATACGTTACACGTTATGCGTTATAGGTCATACCTTATACGTGATACGTCATACGTTATACGTTACACGTTATACGTAATACGTTATGCGTTATACGCTATACGTTATGCGTTATAGGATATACATTATGCGTTATAGGATATACGTTATACGTGATACCTTGTACGTTATACGTTGTACGTTATACGTTATATGTTATACGTTATACGTTATACGTTATACGTTATACGTTATACGTTATACGTTATACGTTATGCGTTATATGTTATGCGTTATACGTTATACGTTATACGTTATACGTTATACGTTATACGTTTGACGTTATACGTTATACGTTATGCGTTATATGTTATACGTTGTACGTTATACGTTATACGTTATACGTTATGCGTTATATGTTATACGTTGTACGTTATACGTTGTACGTTATGCGTTATACGTTATACTTTATGCGTCATAGGTCATACGTTATACGTTGTACGTTATACGTTATACGTTATACGTTATACGTTATACGTTATTCGTTATACGTTATACGTTATACGTTATACGTTATACGTTATACGTTGTACGTTATACGTTATGCGTTATACGTTATACGTTATACGTTATACGTTATACGTTTGACGTTATACGTTATACGGTATACGTTATACGTTATGCGTTATACGTTATACGTTATACGTTATACGTTATACGTTGTACGCTATACCTTATACGTTATACGTTATACGTTATACGTTGTACGTTATACGTTATACGTTATACGTTATACGTTATACGTTATACGTTATACGTTATACGTTATACGTTATACGTTATACGTTATACGTTATTCGTTATACGTTATACGTTATACGTTATACGTTATACGTTATACGTTATACGTTATGCGTTATACGTTATGCGTTATACGTTATACGTTATACGTTATACGTTGTACGTTATACGTTATACGTTATACGTTGTGCGTTATACGTTATGCGTTATAGGATATACGTTATACGTTACTCGTTATACGTTATACGTTATACTTTATACGTTATACGTTATACGTTATACGTTATACGTTATATGTCATACGTTATACGTTATACGTTATACGTTATACGTTATACGTTATACGTTATACGTTATACGTTATACGTTATACGTTACACGTTATGCGTTATAGGTCATACCTTATACGTGATACGTCATACGTTATACGTTACACGTTATACGTTATACGTTATGCGTTATACGTTATACGTTATACGTTATACGTTATACGTTATACGTTTGACGTTATACGTTATACGTTGTACGTTATACGTTAAACGTTAGACGTTATAGGTTATACGTTATACGTTGTACGTTATACGTTATATGTAATATGTAATACGTTATACGTTATACGTAATACGTTATACGTTATACGTTATACGTTATAAGTTATACGTTATACGTTATACGTTATACGTTATACGTTATACGTTATACGTTATACGTTATACGTTATACGTTATGCGTTATATGTTATACGTTGTACGTTATACGTTATACGTTATACGTTATGCGTTATATGTTATACGTTGTACGTTATACGTTGTACGTTATGCGTTATACGTTATACTTTATGCGTCATAGGTCATACGTTATACGTTGTACGTTATACGTTATACGTTGTGCGTTATACGTTATGCGTTATAGGATATACGTTATACGTTACTCGTTATACGTTATACGTTATACTTTATACGTTATACGTTATACGGTATACGTTATATGTTATACGTTATACGTTATACGTTATACGTTATACGTTATACGTTATACGTTATACGTTATACGTTATACGTTATACGTTATACGTTACACGTTATGCGTTATAGGTCATACCTTATACGTGATACGTCATACGTTATACGTTACACGTTATACGTAATACGTTATGCGTTATACGCTATACGTTATGCGTTATAGGATATACATTATGCGTTATAGGATATACGTTATACGTGATACCTTGTACGTTATACGTTGTACGTTATACGTTATACGTTATACGTTATACGTTATACGTTATACGTTATACGTTATACGTTATACGTTATACGTTATGCGTTATATGTTATGCGTTATACGTTATACGTTATACGTTATACGTTATACGTTATACGTTATACGTTATACGTTAAACGTTATACGTTATACGTTATTCGTTATACGTTATACGTTATGCGTTATACGTTATACGTTATACGTTATGCGTTATACGTTATACGTTATACGTTATACGTTATACGTTATACGTTTGACGTTATACGTTATACGTTGTACGTTATACGTTAAACGTTAGACGTTATAGGTTATACGTTATACGTTGTACGTAATACGTTATATGTAATATGTAATACGTTATACGTTATACGTAATACGTTATACGTTATACGTTATACGTTATAAGTTATACGTTATACGTTATACGTTATACGTTATACGTTATACGTTATACGTTATACGTTATACGTTATACGTTATACGTTATACGTTATACGTTATACGTTATACGTTATACGTTATACGTTATACGTTATACGTTATACGTTATACGTTATACGTTATGCGTTATATGTTATACGTTGTACGTTATACGTTGTACGTTATGCGTTATACGTTATACTTTATGCGTCATAGGTCATACGTTATACGTTGTACGTTATACGTTATACGTTATACGTTATACGTTATACGTTATTCGTTATACGTTATACGTTATACGTTATACGTTATACGTTGTACGTTATACGTTATGCGTTATACGTTATACGTTATACGTTATACGTTATACGTTTGACGTTATACGTTATACGGTATACGTTATACGTTATGCGTTATTCGTTATACGTTATACGTTATACGTTATACGTTGTACGCTATACGTTATACGTTATACGTTATACGTTATACGTTGTACGTTATACGTTATACGTTATACGTTATACGTTATACGTTATACGTTATACGTTATACGTTATACGTTATACGTTATACGTTATACGTTATTCGTTATACGTTATACGTTATACGTTATACGTTATACGTTATACGTTATACGTTATGCGTTATACGTTATGCGTTATACGTTATACGTTATACGTTATACGTTGTACGTTATACGTTATACGTTATACGTTATACGTTATTCGTTATACATTATACGTTATGCGTTATACGTTAAACGTTAGACGTTACATTTTATACGTTATACGTTGTACGCTATACGTTATACGTTATACGTTATACGTTATGCGTTATAGGATATACGTTATACGTGATACGTTGAACGTTATACGTTATACGTTATACGTTATACGTTATACGTTATACGTTACACGTTATACGTTATACGTTATACGTTATACGTTATACGTTATACGTTATACGTTATACGTTATACGTTATACGTTATACGTTATACGTTATACGTTATACGTTATACGTTATACGTTATACGTTATACGTTATACGTTATACGTTATACGTTATACGTTATACGTTATACGTTCTACGTTATACGTTGTACGTTATACGTTGTACGTTATGCGTTATACGTTATACGTTATGCGTCATAGGTCATACGTTATACGTTATACGTTATACGTTATACGTTATACGTTATACGTTATACGTTATGCGTTATACGTTATGCGTTATACGTTATACGTTATACGTTATACGTTATACGTTATACGTTATACGTTATACGTTATACGTTATACGTTATACGTTATACGTTATACGTTATACGTTATACGTTATACGTTATACGTTATGCGTTATATGTTATACGTTGTACGTTATACGTTGTACGTTATGCGTTATACGTTATACTTTATGCGTCATAGGTCATACGTTATACGTTGTACGTTATACGTTATACGTTATACGTTATACGTTATACGTTATACGTTATACGTTATTCGTTATACGTTATACGTTATACGTTATACGTTATACGTTGTACGTTATACGTTATGCGTTATACGTTATACGTTATACGTTATACGTTATACGTTTGACGTTATACGTTATACGGTATACGTTATACGTTATGCGTTATACGTTATACGTTATACGTTATACGTTATACGTTGTACGCTATACGTTATACGTTATACGTTATACGTTATACGTTGTACGTTATACGTTATACGTTATACGTTATACGTTATACGTTATACGTTATACGTTATACGTTATACGTTATACGTTATACGTTATACGTTATACGTTATTCGTTATACGTTATACGTTATACGTTATACGTTATACGTTATACGTTATACGTTATGCGTTATACGTTATGCGTTATACGTTATACGTTATACGTTATACGTTGTACGTTATACGTTATACGTTATACGTTGTGCGTTATACGTTATGCGTTATAGGATATACGTTATACGTTACTCGTTATACGTTATACGTTATACTTTATACGTTATACGTTATACGTTATACGTTATACGTTATATGTTATACGTTATACGTTATACGTTATACGTTATACGTTATACGTTATACGTTATACGTTATACGTTATACGTTATACGTTACACGTTATGCGTTATAGGTCATACCTTATACGTGATACGTCATACGTTATACGTTACACGTTATACGTTATACGTTATGCGTTATACGTTATACGTTATACGTTATACGTTATACGTTATACGTTTGACGTTATACGTTATACGTTGTACGTTATACGTTAAACGTTAGACGTTATAGGTTATACGTTATACGTTGTACGTTATACGTTATATGTAATATGTAATACGTTATACGTTATACGTAATACGTTATACGTTATACGTTATACGTTATAAGTTATACGTTATACGTTATACGTTATACGTTATACGTTATACGTTATACGTTATACGTTATACGTTATGCGTTATATGTTATAGGTTGTACGTTATACGTTATACGTTATACGTTATGCGTTATATGTTATACGTTGTACGTTATACGTTGTACGTTATGCGTTATACGTTATACTTTATGCGTCATAGGTCATACGTTATACGTTGTACGTTATACGTTATACGTTGTGCGTTATACGTTATGCGTTATAGGATATACGTTATACGTTACTCGTTATACGTTATACGTTATACTTTATACGTTATACGTTATACGGTATACGTTATATGTTATACGTTATACGTTATACGTTATACGTTATACGTTATACGTTATACGTTATACGTTATACGTTATACGTTATACGTTATACGTTACACGTTATGCGTTATAGGTCATACCTTATACGTGATACGTCATACGTTATACGTTACACGTTATACGTAATACGTTATGCGTTATACGCTATACGTTATGCGTTATAGGATATACATTATGCGTTATAGGATATACGTTATACGTGATACCTTGTACGTTATACGTTGTACGTTATACGTTATACGTTATACGTTATACGTTATACGTTATACGTTATGCGTTATATGTTATACGTTGTACGTTATACGTTATACGTTATACGTTATGCGTTATATGTTATACGTTGTACGTTATACGTTGTACGTTATGCGTTATACGTTATACTTTATGCGTCATAGGTCATACGTTATACGTTGTACGTTATACGTTATATGTAATATGTAATACGTTATACGTTATACGTAATACGTTATACGTTATACGTTATACGTTATAAGTTATACGTTATACGTTATACGTTATACGTTATACGTTATACGTTATACGTTATACGTTATACGTTATACGTTATACGTTATTCGTTATACGTTATACGTTATACGTTATACGTTATACGTTATACGTTATACGTTATACGTTATACGTTATACGTTATACGTTATACGTTTTACGTTATACGTTATACGTTATACGTTATACGTTATACGTTATGCGTTATACGTTATACGTTATACGTTATACGTTATACGTTACACGTTATGCGTTATAGGTCATACCTTATACGTGATACGTCATACGTTATACGTTACACGTTATACGTTATACGTTATACGTTATACGTTATACGTTATACGTTAAACGTAAGACGTTATAGGTTATACGTTATACGTTGTACGTTATACGTTATATGTAATATGTAATACGTTATACGTTATACGTAATACGTTATACGTTATACGTTATACGTTATAAGTTATACGTTATACGTTATACGTTATACGTTATACGTTATACGTTATACGTTATACGTTATACGTTATACGTTATACGTTATTCGTTATACGTTATACGTTATACGTTATACGTTATACGTTATACGTTATACGTTATACGTTATACGTTATACGTTATACGTTATACGTTATACGTTATACGTTATACGTTATACGTTATACGTTATACGTTATACGTTATACGTTATACGTTATACGTTATACGTTATACGTTATACGTTTTACGTTATACGTTATACGTTATACGTTATACGTTATACGTTATGCGTTATACGCTATACGTTATGCGTCATTGGTCATACCTTATACGTGATACGTCATACGTTATACGTTATACGTTATACGTTATTCGTTATACGTTATACGTTATACGTTATACGCTATACGATATACGTTATACGTTTACGTTATACGTTATACGTTATACGTTATACGTTATACGTTATACGTTATGCGTTATACGTTATGCGTTATACGTTGTACGTTATACGTTATACGTTATACGTTATACGTTATACGTTATACGTTATACGTTATACGTTATACGTTATACGTTATTCGTTATACGTTATACGTTATGCGTTATACGTTATACGTTATACGTTATACGTTATACGTTATACGTTATACGTTATATGTTATACGTTATACGTTATACGTTACACGTTATGCGTTATAGGTCATACCTTATACGTGATACGTCACACGTTATACGTTACACGTTATACGTTATACGTTATGCGTTATACGTTATGCGTTATACGTTATACGTTATACGTTATACGTTATACGTTATACGTTATACGTTATACGTTATACGTTATACGTTATACGTTATACGTTATACGTTATACGTTATACGTTATACGTTATACGTTATACGTTATACGTTATACGTTACACGTTATGCGTTATAGGTCATACCTTATACGTGATACGTCATACGTTATACGTTACACGTTATACGTTATACGTTATACGTTATACGTTATACGTTATACGTTTGACGTTATACGTTATACGGTATACGTTATACGATATGCGTTATACGTTATACGTTATACGTTATACGTTATACGGTATACGTTATGCGTTATACGCTATACGTTATGCGTTATAGGATATACATTATGCGTTATAGGATATACGTTATACGTGATACCTTGTACGTTATACGTTGTACGTTATACGTTATACGTTATACGTTATACGTTATACGTTATACGTTATACGTTATACGTTATACGTTATACGTTATACGTTATACGTTATACGTTATACGTTATACGTTATACGTTATACGTTATACGTTATACGTTATACGTTATACGTTATACGTTATACGTTATACGTTATACGTTATACGTTATACGTTATACGTTATACGTTATACGTTACACGTTATACGTTACACGTTATACGTTATACGTTATACGTTATACGTTATACGTTATACGTTATACGTTATACGTTATACGTTATACGTTATACGTTATACGTTATACGTTATACGTTATACGTTATACGTTATACGTCATACGTTATACGTTATACGTTATACGTTATACGTTATACGTTATACGTTATACGTTATACGTTATACGTTATACGTTATACGTTATACGTTATACGTTATACGTTATACGTTATACGTTATACGTTATACGTTATACGTTATACGTTATGCGTTATACGCTATACGTTATGCGTCATTGGTCATACCTTATACGTGATACGTCATACGTTATACGTTATACGTTATACGTTATTCGTTATACGTTATACGTTATACGTTATACGTTATACGATATACGTTATACGTTTACGTTATACGTTATACGTTATACGTTATACGTTATACGTTATACGTTATGCGTTATACGTTATGCGTTATACGTTATACGTTATACGTTATACGTTATTCGTTATACGTTATACGTTATACGTTATACGTTATACGTTATACGTTATTCGTTATACGTTATACGTTATGCGTTATACGTTATACGTTATACGTTATACGTTATACGTTATACGTTATAGGTTATACGTTATACGTTATACGTTATACGTTATACGTTATACGTTATACGTTATACGTTATACGTTATACGTTATACGTTATACGTTATACGTTATACGTTATACGTTATACGTTATACGTTATACGTTATACGTTATACGTTATACGTTATACGTTATACGTTATACGTTATACGTTATACGTAATACGTTATACGTTATACGTTATACGTTATACGTTATACGTTATACGTTATACGTTATACGTTATACGTTATACGTTATACGTTATACGTTATACGTTATACGTTACACGTTATGCGTTATAGGTCATACCTTATACGTGATACGTCATACGTTATACGTTACACGTTATACGTTATACGTTATGCGTTATACGTTATGCGTTATACGTTATACGTTATACGGTATACGTTATGCGTTATACGCTATACGTTATGCGTTATAGGATATACATTATGCGTTATAGGATATACGTTATACGTGATACCTTGTACGTTATACGTTGTACGTTATACGTTATACGTTATACGTTATACGTTATACGTTATACGTTATACGTTATACGTTATACGTTATACGTTATACGTTATACGTTATACGTTATACGTTATACGTTATACGTTATACGTTATACGTTATACGTTACACGTTATACGTTACACGTTATACGTTATACGTTATGCGTTATACGTTATGCGTTATACGTTATACGTTATACGTTATACGTTATACGTTATACGTTATACGTTATACGTTATACGTTATACGTTATACGTTATACGTTATACGTTATACGTTATACGTTATACGTTATACGTTATGCGTTATACGCTATACGTTATGCGTCATTGGTCATACCTTATACGTGATACGTCATACGTTATACGTTATACGTTATACGTTATACGTTATACGTTATACGTTATACGTTATACGTTATACGTTATACGTTATACGTTATACGTTATACGTTATACGTTATACGTTATACGTTATACGTTATACGTTATACGTTATACGTTATACGTTATACGTTATACGTTATACGTTATACGTTATACGTTATACGTTATACGTTATACGTTATACGTTATACGTTATACGTTATACGTTATACGTTATACGTTATACGTTATACGTTATACGTTATACGTTATACGTTATACGTTATACGTTATACGTTATACGTTATACGTTATACGTTATACGTTATACGTTATACGTTATACGTTATACGTTATACGTTATACGTTATACGTTATACGTTATACGTTATACGTTATACGTTATACGTTTTACGTTATACGTTATACGTTATACGTTATACGTTATACGTTATGCGTTATACGCTATACGTTATGCGTCATTGGTCATACCTTATACGTGATACGTCATACGTTATACGTTATACGTTATACGTTATTCGTTATACGTTATACGTTATACGTTATACGCTATACGATATACGTTATACGTTTACGTTATACGTTATACGTTATACGTTATACGTTATACGTTATACGTTATGCGTTATACGTTATGCGTTATACGTTATACGTTATACGTTATACGTTATACGTTATACGTTATACGTTATACGTTATACGTTATACGTTATACGTTATACGTTATTCGTTATACGTTATACGTTATGCGTTATACGTTATACGTTATACGTTATACGTTATACGTTATACGTTATACGTTATATGTTATACGTTATACGTTATACGTTACACGTTATGCGTTATAGGTCATACCTTATACGTGATACGTGACACGTTATACGTTACACGTTATACGTTATACGTTATGCGTTATACGTTATGCGTTATACGTTATACGTTATACGTTATACGTTATACGTTATACGTTATACGTTATACGTTATACGTTATACGTTATACGTTATACGTTATACGTTATACGTTATACGTTATACGTTATACGTTATACGTTATACGTTATACGTTACACGTTATGCGTTATAGGTCATACCTTATACGTGATACGTCATACGTTATACGTTACACGTTATACGTTATACGTTATACGTTATACGTTATACGTTATACGTTTGACGTTATACGTTATAGGGTATACGTTATACGATATGCGTTATACGTTATACGTTATACGTTATACGTTATACGGTATACGTTATGCGTTATACGCTATACGTTATGCGTTATAGGATATACATTATGCGTTATAGGATATACGTTATACGTGATACCTTGTACGTTATACGTTGTACGTTATACGTTATACGTTATACGTTATACGTTATACGTTATACGTTATACGTTATACGTTATACGTTATACGTTATACGTTATACGTTATACGTTATACGTTATACGTTATACGTTATACGTTATACGTTATACGTTATACGTTATACGTTATACGTTATACGTTATACGTTATACGTTATACGTTATACGTTATACGTTATACGTTATACGTTATACGTTATACGTTATACGTTATACGTTATACGTTATACGTTATACGTTATACGTTATACGTTATACGTTATACGTTATACGTTATACGTTATACGTTATACGTTATACGTTATACGTTATACGTTATACGTTATACGTTATACGTTATACGTTATACGTTATACGTTATACGTTATACGTTATACGTTATACGTTATACGTTATACGTTATACGTTATACGTTATGCGTTATACGCTATACGTTATGCGTCATTGGTCATACCTTATACGTGATACGTCATACGTTATACGTTATACGTTATACGTTATTCGTTATACGTTATACGTTATACGTTATACGTTATACGATATACGTTATACGTTTACGTTATACGTTATACGTTATACGTTATACGTTATACGTTATACGTTATGCGTTATACGTTATGCGTTATACGTTATACGTTATACGTTATACGTTATTCGTTATACGTTATACGTTATACGTTATACGTTATACGTTATACGTTATTCGTTATACGTTATACGTTATGCGTTATACGTTATACGTTATACGTTATACGTTATACGTTATACGTTATAGGTTATACGTTATACGTTATACGTTATACGTTATACGTTATACGTTATACGTTATACGTTATACGTTATACGTTATACGTTATACGTTATACGTTATACGTTATACGTTATACGTTATACGTTATACGTTATACGTTATACGTTATACGTTATACGTTATACGTTATACGTTATACGTTATACGTTATACGTTATACGTTATACGTTATACGTTATACGTTATACGTTATACGTTATACGTTATACGTTATACGTTATACGTTATACGTTATACGTTATACGTTATACGTTATACGTTATACGTTATACGTTATACGTTATACGTTACACGTTATGCGTTATAGGTCATACCTTATACGTGATACGTCATACGTTATACGTTACACGTTATACGTTATACGTTATGCGTTATACGTTATGCGTTATACGTTATACGTTATACGGTATACGTTATGCGTTATACGCTATACGTTATGCGTTATAGGATATACATTATGCGTTATAGGATATACGTTATACGTGATACCTTGTACGTTATACGTTGTACGTTATACGTTATACGTTATACGTTATACGTTATACGTTATACGTTATACGTTATACGTTATACGTTATACGTTATACGTTATACGTTATACGTTATACGTTATACGTTATACGTTACACGTTATACGTTATACGTTATGCGTTATACGTTATGCGTTATACGTTATACGTTATACGTTATACGTTATACGTTATACGTTATACGTTATACGGTATACGTTATACGTTATGCGTTATACGTTATACGTTATACGTTATACGTTATACGGTATACGTTATGCGTTATACGCTATACGTTATGCGTTATAGGATATACATTATGCGTTATAGGATATACGTTATACGTGATACCTTGTACGTTATACGTTGTACGTTATACGTTATACGTTATACGTTATACGTTATACGTTATACGTTATACGTTATACGTTATACGTTATACGTTATACGTTATACGTTATACGTTATACGTTATGCGTTATACGTTATACGTTATACGTTATACGTTATACGTTATACGTTATACGTTATACGTTATACGTTATACGTAATACGTTATACGTTATACGTTATACGTTATACGTTATACGTTATACGTTATACGTTATACGTTATACGTTATACGTTATACGTTATACGTTATACGTTATACGTTATACGTTATACGTTACACGTTATGCGTTATAGGTCATACCTTATACGTGATACGTCATACGTTATACGTTACACGTTATACGTTATACGTTATGCGTTATACGTTATGCGTTATACGTTATACGTTATACGGTATACGTTATGCGTTATACGCTATACGTTATGCGTTATAGGATATACATTATGCGTTATAGGATATACGTTATACGTGATACCTTGTACGTTATACGTTGTACGTTATACGTTATACGTTATACGTTATACGTTATACGTTATACGTTATACGTTATACGTTATACGTTGTACGTTATACGTTATACGTTATACGTTATACGTTATACGTTATACGTTACACGTTATACGTTATACGTTATGCGTTATACGTTATACGTTATACGTTATACGTTATACGTTATACGTTATACGTTATACGTTATACGTTATACGTTATACGTTATACGTTATACGTTATACGTTATACGTTATACGTTATACGTTATACGTTATACGTTATACGTTATACGTTATACGTTATACGTTATACGTTATGCGTTATACGCTATACGTTATGCGTCATTGGTCATACCTTATACGTGATACGTCATACGTTATACGTTATACGTTATACGTTATACGTTATACGTTATACGTTATACGTTATACGTTATACGTTATACGTTATACGTTATACGTTATACGTTATACGTTATACGTTATACGTTATACGTTATACGTTATACGTTATACGTTATACGTTATACGTTACACGTTATGCGTTATAGGTCATACCTTATACGTGATACGTCATACGTTATACGTTACACGTTATACGTTATACGTTATACGTTATACGTTATACGTTATACGTTTGACGTTATACGTTATACGGTATACGTTATACGATATGCGTTATACGTTATACGTTATACGTTATACGTTATACGGTATACGTTATGCGTTATACGCTATACGTTATGCGTTATAGGATATACATTATGCGTTATAGGATATACGTTATACGTGATACCTTGTACGTTATACGTTGTACGTTATACGTTATACGTTATACGTTATACGTTATACGTTATACGTTATACGTTATACGTTATACGTTATACGTTATACGTTATACGTTATACGTTATACGTTATACGTTATACGTTATACGTTATACGTTATACGTTATACGTTATACGTTATACGTTATACGTTATACGTTATACGTTATACGTTATACGTTATACGTTATACGTTATACGTTATACGTTATACGTTATACGTTATACGTTATACGTTATACGTTATACGTTATACGTTATACGTTATACGTTATACGTTATACGTTATACGTTATACGTTATACGTTATACGTTATACGTTATACGTTATACGTTATACGTTATACGTTATACGTTATACGTTATACGTTATACGTTATACGTTATACGTTATGCGTTATACGCTATACGTTATGCGTCATTGGTCATACCTTATACGTGATACGTCATACGTTATACGTTATACGTTATACGTTATTCGTTATACGTTATACGTTATACGTTATACGTTATACGATATACGTTATACGTTTACGTTATACGTTATACGTTATACGTTATACGTTATACGTTATACGTTATGCGTTATACGTTATGCGTTATACGTTATACGTTATACGTTATACGTTATTCGTTATACGTTATACGTTATACGTTATACGTTATACGTTATACGTTATACGTTATTCGTTATACGTTATACGTTATGCGTTATACGTTATACGTTATACGTTATACGTTATACGTTATACGTTATAGGTTATACGTTATACGTTATACGTTATACGTTATACGTTATACGTTATACGTTATACGTTATACGTTATACGTTATACGTTATACGTTATACGTTATACGTTATACGTTATACGTTATACGTTATACGTTATACGTTATACGTTATACGTTATACGTTATACGTTATACGTTATACGTTATACGTTATACGTTATACGTTATACGTTATACGTTATACGTTATACGTTATACGTTATACGTTATACGTTATACGTTATACGTTATACGTTATACGTTATACGTTATACGTTATACGTTATACGTTATACGTTATACGTTATACGTTATACGTTATACGTTATACGTTATACGTTATACGTTATACGTTATACGTTATACGTTATACGTTATACGTTATACGTTATACGTTATACGTTATACGTTATACGTTATACGTTATACGTTATACGTTATACGTTATACGTTATACGTTACACGTTATGCGTTATAGGTCATACCTTATACGTGATACGTCATACGTTATACGTTACACGTTATACGTTATACGTTATGCGTTATACGTTATGCGTTATACGTTATACGTTATACGGTATACGTTATGCGTTATACGCTATACGTTATGCGTTATAGGATATACATTATGCGTTATAGGATATACGTTATACGTGATACCTTGTACGTTATACGTTGTACGTTATACGTTATACGTTATACGTTATACGTTATACGTTATACGTTATACGTTATACGTTATACGTTATACGTTATACGTTATACGTTATACGTTATACGTTATACGTTATACGTTATACGTTATACGTTTTACGTTATACGTTATACGTTTTACGTTATACGTTATACGTTATACGTTATACGTCATGCGTTATACGCTATACGTTATGCGTCATTGGTCATACCTTATACGTGATACGTCATACGTTATACGTTATACGTTATACGTTATTCGTTATAAGTTATACGTTATACGTTATACGTTATACGATATACGTTATACGTTTACGTTATACGTTATACGTTATACGTTATACGTTATACGTTATACGTTATACGTTATACGTTATGCGTTATACGTTATGCGTTATACGTTATACGTTATACGTTATACGTTATACGTTATACGTTATACGTTATACGTTATACGTTATGCGTTATACGCTATACGTTATGCGTCATTGGTCATACCTTATACGTGATACGTCATACGTTATACGTTATACGTTATACGTTTTTCGTTATACGTTATACGTTATACGTTATACGTTATACGATATACGTTATACGTTTACGTTATACGTTATACGTTATACGTTATACGTTATACGTTATACGTTATGCGTTATACGTTATGCGTTATACGTTATACGTTATACGTTATACGTTATACGTTATACGTTATACGTTATACGTTATACGTTATACGTTATACGTTATACGTTATTCGTTATACGTTATACGTTATGCGTTATACGTTATACGTTATACGTTATACGTTATACGTTATACGTTATACGTTATATGTTATACGTTATACGTTATACGTTACACGTTATGCGTTATAGGTCATACCTTATACGTGATACATCATACGTTATACGTTACACGTTATACGTTATACGTTATGCGTTATACGTTATGCGTTATACGTTATACGTTATACGTTATACGTTATACGTTATACGTTATACGTTATACGTTATACGTTATACGTTATACGTTATACGTTATACGTTATACGTTATGCGTTATACGTTATACGTTATACGTTATACGTTATACGTTATACGTTATACGTTATACGTTATACGTTATACGTTATACGTTATACGTTATACGTTATACGTTATACGTTATACGTTATACGTTATACGTTATACGTTATACGTTATACGTTATACGTTATACGTTATACGTTATACGTTATACGTTATACGTTATACGTTATACGTTATACGTTATACGTTATACGTTATACGTTATACGTTATACGTTATACGTTATACGTTATACGTTATACGTTATACGTTATACGTTATACGTTATACGTTATACGTTATACGTTATACGTTATACGTTATACGTTATACGTTATACGTTACACGTTATACGTTACACGTTATACGTTACACGTTATACGTTAGACGTTATACGTTATACGTTATACGTTATACGTTATACGTTATACGTTATACGTTATACGTTATGCGTTATACGCTATACGTTATGCGTCATAGGTCATACCATATACGTGATAATGTCATACGTTATACGTTATACGTTATACGTTATTCGTTATACGTTATACGTTATACGTTATACGTTATACGATATACGTTATACGTTTACGTTATACGTTATACGTTATACGTTATACGTTATACGTTATACGTTATACGTTATACGTTATACGTTATACGTTTTACGTTATACGTTATACGTTATACGTTATACGTTATACATTATACGTTAGACGTTATACGTTATATGTTATACGTTATTCGTTATACGTTATACGTTATACGTTATATGTTATACGTTATACGTTATACGTTATACGTTATACGTTATACGTTATACGTTATACGTTATACGTTATACGTTATACGTAATACGTTATACGTTATACGTTACACGTTATACGTTATACGTTATACGTTATACGTTATACGTTATACGTTATACGTTATACGTTATACGTTACACGTTATGCGTTATAGGTCATACCTTATACGTGATACGTCATACGTTATACGTTACACGTTATACGTTATACGTTATACGTTATACGTTATACGTTTGACGTTATACGTTATACGGTATACGTTATACGTTATGCGTTATACGTTATACGTTATACGTTATACGTTATACGGTATACGTTATGCGTTATACGCTATACGTTATGCGTTATAGGATATACATTATGCGTTATAGGATATACGTTATACGTGATACCTTGTACGTTATACGTTGTACGTTATACGTTATACGTTATACGTTATACGTTATACGTTATACGTTATACGTTATACGTTATACGTTATACGTTATACGTTATACGTTATACGTTATACGTTTACGTTATTCGTTATACGTTATACGTTATGCGTTATACGTTATACGTCATACGTTATGCGTTATACGTTATACGTTATACGTTATACGTTATACGTTTGACGTTATACGTTATACGGTATACGTTATACGTTATGCGTTATACGTTATACGTTATACGTTATACGTTATACGTTATACGTTATACGTTATACGGTATACGTTATGCGTTATACGCTATACGTTATGCGTTATAGGATATACATTATGCGTTATAGGATATACGTTATACGTGATGCCTTGTACGTTATACGTTGTACGTTATACGTTATACGTTATACGTTATACGTTATACGTTATACGTTATACGTTATACGTTATACGTTATACGTTATACGTTGTACGTTATACGTTATACGTTATCCGTTATACGTTATACGTTATACGTTATACGTTATACGTTATACGTTGTGCGTTATACGTTATGCGTTATAGGATATACGTTATACGTTACACGTTATACGTTATACGTTATACTTTATACGTTATACGTTATACGTTATACGTTATACGTTATATGTTATACGTTATACGTTATACGTTACACGTTATACGTTATACGTTATACGTTATACGTTATACGTTATACATTATACGTTATACGTTATACGTTATACGTTATACGTTATACGTTATACGTTATACGTTACACGTTATGCGTTATAGGTCATACCTTATACGTGATACGTCATACGTTATACGTTACACGTTATACGTTATACGTTATGCGTTATACGTTATGCGTTATACGTTATACGTTATACGTTATACGTTATACGTTATACGTTATACGTTATACGTTATACGTTATACGTTATACGTTATACGTTATACGTTATACGTTATACGTTATACGTTATACGTTATACGTTATACGTTATACGTTATACGTTATACGTTATACGTTATACGTTATACGTTATACGTTATACGTTATACGTTATACGTTATACGTTATACGTTATACGTTATACGTTATACGTTATACGTTATACGTTATACGTTATGCGTTATACGCTATACGTTATGCGTCATAGGTCATACCTTATACGTGATACGTCATACGTTGTACGTTATACGTTATACGTTATTCGTTATACGTTATACGTTATACGTTATACGTTATACGATATACGTTATACGTTTACGTTATACGTTATACGCTATACGTTATGCGTTATAGGATATACGTTACACGTTACACGTTATACGTTATACGTTATACTTTATACGTTATACGTTATACGTTATACGTTATACGTTATACGTTATACGTTATACGTTATACGTTATACGTTATACGTTATACGTTATACGTTATACGTTATACGTTATACGTTATACGTTATACGTTATACGTTATACGTTACACGTTATACGTTATACGTTATACTTTATACGTTATACGTTATACGTTATACGTTATACGTTATATGTTATACGTTATACGTTATACGTTACACGTTATACGTTATACGTTATACGTTATACGTTATACGTTATACGTTATACGTTATACGTTATACGTTATACGTTATACGTTATACGTTATACGTTATACGTTACACGTTATGCGTTATAGGTCATACCTTATACGTGATACGTCATACGTTATACGTTACACGTTATACGTTATACGTTATGCGTTATACGTTATGCGTTATACGTTATACGTTATACGTTATACGTTATACGTTATACGTTATACGTTATACGTTATACGTTATACGTTATACGTTATACGTTATACGTTATACGTTATACGTTATACGTTATACGTTATACGTTATACGTTATACGTTATACGTTATACGTTATACGTTATACGTTATACGTTATACGTTATACGTTATACGTTATACGTTATACGTTATACGTTATACGTTATACGTTATACGTTATACGTTATACGTTATACGTTATACGTTATACGTTATACGTTATACGTTATACGTTATACGTTATACGTTATACGTTACACGTTATGCGTTATAGGTCATACCTTATACGTGATACGTCATACGTTATACGTTACACGTTATACGTTATACGTTATGCGTTATACGTTATGCGTTATACGTTATACGTTATACGTTATACGTTATACGTTATACGTTATACGTTATACGTTATACGTTATACGTTATACGTTATACGTTATACGTTATACGTTATACGTTATACGTTATACGTTATACGTTATACGTTATACGTTATACGTTATACGTTATACGTTATACGTTATACGTTATACGTTATACGTTATACGTTATACGTTATACGTTATACGTTATACGTTATACGTTTACGTTATTCGTTATACGTTATACGTTATGCGTTATACGTTATACGTCATACGTTATGCGTTATACGTTATACGTTATACGTTATACGTTATACGTTTGACGTTATACGTTATACGGTATACGTTATACGTTATGCGTTATACGTTATACGTTATACGTTATACGTTATACGTTATACGTTATACGGTATACGTTATGCGTTATACGCTATACGTTATGCGTTATAGGATATACATTATGCGTTATAGGATATACGTTATACGTGATACCTTGTACGTTATACGTTGTACGTTATACGTTATACGTTATACGTTATACGTTATACGTTATACCTTATACGTTATACGTTATACGTTATACGTTATACGTTATACGTTATACGTTATACGTTATCCGTTATACGTTATACGTTATACGTTATACGTTATACGTTATACGTTGTGCGTTATACGTTATGCGTTATAGGATATACGTTATACGTTACACGTTATACGTTATACGTTATACTTTATACGTTATACGTTATACGTTATACGTTATACGTTATATGTTATACGTTATACGTTATACGTTACACGTTATACGTTATACGTTATACGTTATACGTTATACGTTATACATTATACGTTATACGTTATACGTTATAAGTTATACGTTATACGTTATACGTTATACGTTACACGTTATGCGTTATAGGTCATACCTTATACGTGATACGTCATACGTTATACGTTACACGTTATACGTTATACGTTATGCGTTATACGTTATGCGTTATACGTTATACGTTATACGTTATACGTTATACGTTATACGTTATACGTTATACGTTATACGTTATACGTTATACGTTATACGTTATACGTTATACGTTATACGTTATACGTTATACGTTATACGTTATACGTTATACGTTATACGTTATACGTTATACGTTATACGTTATACGTTATACGTTATACGTTATACGTTATACGTTATACGTTATACGTTATACGTTATACGTTATACGTTATACGTTATACGTTATACGTTATACGTTATACGTTATACGTTATGCGTTATACGCTATACGTTATGCGTCATAGGTCATACCTTATACGTGATACGTCATACGTTGTACGTTATACGTTATACGTTATTCGTTATACGTTATACGTTATACGTTATACGTTATACGATATACGTTATACGTTTACGTTATACGTTATACGCTATACGTTATGCGTTATAGGATATACGTTACACGTTACACGTTATACGTTATACGTTATACTTTATACGTTATACGTTATACGTTATACGTTATACGTTATACGTTATACGTTATACGTTATACGTTATACGTTATACGTTATACGTTATACGTTATACGTTATACGTTATACGTTATACGTTATACGTTATACGTTATACGTTACACGTTATACGTTATACGTTATACTTTATACGTTATACGTTATACGTTATACGTTATACGTTATATGTTATACGTTATACGTTATACGTTACACGTTATACGTTATACGTTATACGTTATACGTTATACGTTATACGTTATACGTTATACGTTATACGTTATACGTTATACGTTATACGTTATACGTTACACGTTATGCGTTATAGGTCATACCTTATACGTGATACGTCATACGTTATACGTTACACGTTATACGTTATACGTTATGCGTTATACGTTATGCGTTATACGTTATACCTTATACGTTATACGTTATACGTTATACGTTATACGTTATACGTTATACGTTATACGTTATACGTTATACGTTATACGTTATACGTTATACGTTATACGTTATACGTTATACGTTATACGTTATACGTTATACGTTATACGTTATACGTTATACGTTATACGTTATACGTTATACGTTATACGTTATACGTTATACGTTATACGTTATACGTTATACGTTATACGTTATACGTTATACGTTATACGTTATACGTTATACGTTATACGTTATACGTTATACGTTATACGTTATACGTTATACGTTATACGTTATACGTTATACGTTATACGTTATACGTTATACGTTATACGTTATACGTTATACGTTATACGTTATACGTTATACGTTATACGTTATACGTTTACGTTATTCGTTATACGTTATACGTTATGCGTTATACGTTATACGTCATACGTTATGCGTTATACGTTATACGTTATATGTTATACGTTATACGTTTGACGTTATACGTTATACGTTATACGTTATACGTTATACGTTATACGTTATACGTTATACGTTATACGTTATACGTTATACGTTATACGTTATACGTTATACGTTATACGTTATACGTTATACGTTATACGTTATACGTTATACGTTATACGTTATACGTTATACGTTATACGTTACACGTTATGCGTTATAGGTCATACCTTATACGTGATACGTCATACGTTATACGTTACACGTTATACGTTATACGTTATGCGTTATACGTTATGCGTTATACGTTATACGTTATACGTTATACGTTATACGTTATACGTTATACGTTATACGTTATACGTTATACGTTATTCGTTATACGTTATACGTTATGCGTTATACGTTATACGTTATACGTTATGCGTTATACGTTATACGTTATACGTTATACGTTATACGTTATACGTTATACGTTATACGTTATACGTTACACGTTATACGTTATACGTTATACGTTATATGTTATACGTTATACGTTATACGTTATACGTTATACGTTATACGTTATACGTTATACGTTATACGTTATACGTTATACGTTATACGTTATACGTTATACGTTATACGTTATACGTTATACGTTATACGTTATACGTTATACGTTATACGTTATACGTTATACGTTATACGTTATACGTTATACGTTATCCGTTATACGTTATACGTTATACTTTATACGTTATACGTTATACGTTGTGCGTTATACGTTATGCGTTATAGGATATACGTTATACGTTACACGTTATACGTTATACGTTATACTTTATACGTTATACGTTATACGTTATACGTTATACGTTATATGTTATACGTTATACGTTATACGTTACACGTTATACGTTATACGTTATACGTTATACGTTATACGTTATACATTATACGTTATACGTTATACGTTATACGTTATACGTTATACGTTATACGTTATACGTTACACGTTATGCGTTATAGGTCATACCTTATACGTGATACGTCATACGTTATACGTTACACGTTATGCGTTATAGGTCATACCTTATACGTGATACGTCATACGTTATACGTTACACGTTATACGTTATACGTTATACGTTATTCGTTATACGTTATACGTTATGCGTTATACGTTATACGTTATACGTTATACGTTATACGTTATACGTTATACGTTATATGTTATACGTTATACGTTATACGTTACACGTTATGCGTTATAGGTCATACCTTATACGTGATACATCATACGTTATACGTTACACGTTATACGTTATACGTTATGCGTTATACGTTATGCGTTATACGTTATACGTTATACGTTATACGTTATACGTTATACGTTATACGTTATACGTTATACGTTATACGTTATACGTTATACGTTATACGTTATACGTTATGCGTTATACGTTATACGTTATACGTTATACGTTATACGTTATACGTTATACGTTATACGTTATACGTTATACGTTATACGTTATACGTTATACGTTATACGTTATACGTTATACGTTATACGTTATACGTTATACGTTATACGTTATACGTTATACGTTATACGTTATACGTTATACGTTATACGTTATACGTTATACGTTATACGTTATACGTTATACGTTATACGTTATACGTTATACGTTATACGTTATACGTTATACGTTATACGTTATACGTTATACGTTATACGTTATACGTTATACGTTATACGTTATACGTTATACGTTATACGTTATACGTTATACGTTATACGTTATACGTTATACGTTATACGTTATACGTTACACGTTATACGTTACACGTTATACGTTAGACGTTATACGTTATACGTTATACGTTATACGTTATACGTTATACGTTATACGTTATACGTTATGCGTTATACGCTATACGTTATGCGTCATAGGTCATACCATATACGTGATAATGTCATACGTTATACGTTATACGTTATACGTTATTCGTTATACGTTATACGTTATACGTTATACGTTATACGATATACGTTATACGTTTACGTTATACGTTATACGTTATACGTTATACGTTATACGTTATACGTTATACGTTATTCGTTATACGTTATACGTTTTACGTTATACGTTATACGTTATACGTTATACATTATACGTTAGACGTTATACGTTATATGTTATACGTTATTCGTTATACGTTATACGTTATACGTTATATGTTATACGTTATACGTTATACGTTATACGTTATACGTTATACGTTATACGTTATACGTTATACGTTATACGTTATACGTAATACGTTATACGTTATACGTTACACGTTATACGTTATACGTTATACGTTATACGTTATACGTTATACGTTATACGTTATACGTTATACGTTACACGTTATGCGTTATAGGTCATACCTTATACGTGATACGTCATACGTTATACGTTACACGTTATACGTTATACGTTATACGTTATACGTTATACGTTTGACGTTATACGTTATACGGTATACGTTATACGTTATGCGTTATACGTTATACGTTATACGTTATACGTTATACGGTATACGTTATGCGTTATACGCTATACGTTATGCGTTATAGGATATACATTATGCGTTATAGGATATACGTTATACGTGATACCTTGTACGTTATACGTTGTACGTTATACGTTATACGTTATACGTTATACGTTATACGTTATACGTTATACGTTATACGTTATACGTTATACGTTATACGTTATACGTTATACGTTATACGTTTACGTTATTCGTTATACGTTATACGTTATGCGTTATACGTTATACGTCATACGTTATGCGTTATACGTTATACGTTATACGTTATACGTTATACGTTTGACGTTATACGTTATACGGTATACGTTATACGTTATGCGTTATACGTTATACGTTATACGTTATACGTTATACGTTATACGTTATACGTTATACGGTATACGTTATGCGTTATACGCTATACGTTATGCGTTATGGGATATACATTATGCGTTATAGGATATACGTTATACGTGATGCCTTGTACGTTATACGTTGTACGTTATACGTTATACGTTATACGTTATACGTTATACGTTATACGTTATACGTTATACGTTATACGTTATACGTTATACGTTGTACGTTATACGTTATACGTTATCCGTTATACGTTATACGTTATACGTTATACGTTATACGTTATACGTTGTGCGTTATACGTTATGCGTTATAGGATATACGTTATACGTTACACGTTATACGTTATACGTTATACTTTATACGTTATACGTTATACGTTATACGTTATACGTTATATGTTATACGTTATACGTTATACGTTACACGTTATACGTTATACGTTATACGTTATACGTTATACGTTATACATTATACGTTATACGTTATACGTTATACGTTATACGTTATACGTTATACGTTATACGTTACACGTTATGCGTTATAGGTCATACCTTATACGTGATACGTCATACGTTATACGTTACACGTTATACGTTATACGCGTTATGCGTTATACGTTATGCGTTATACGTTATACGTTATACGTTATACGTTATACGTTTATACGTTATACGTTATACGTTATACGTATACGTTATACGTTATACGTTATATCGTTATACGTTATACGTTTAGTTACGTTATACGTTATACGTTATACGTTACGTTATACGTTATACGTTATACGTTATACGTTATACGTTATACGTTATACGTTATACGTTATACGTTATACGTTATACGTTATACGTATACGTTATACGTTATACGTTATACGTTATACGTTATACGTTATGCGTTATACGCTATACGTTATGCGTCATAGGTCATACCTTATACGTGATACGTCATACGTTGTACGTTATACGTTATACGTTATTCGTTATACGTTATACGTTATACGTTATACGTTATACGATATACGTTATACGTTTACGTTATACGTTATACGCTATACGTTATGCGTTATAGGATATACGTTACACGTTACACGTTATACGTTATACGTTATACTTTATACGTTATACTTATACGTTATACGTTTATACGTTATACGTTATACTTATACGTATACGTTATACGTTATACGTTATACTTTATACGTTATACGTTATACGTTATACGTTATACGTTATACGGTATACGTTATACGTTATACGTTACACGTTATACGTTATACGTTATACTTTATACGTTATACGTTATACGTTATACGTTATACGTTATATGTTTATACGTTATACGTTATACGTTACACGTTATACGTTATACGTTTATACGTTATACGTTATACGTTATACGTTATACGTTATACGTTATACGTTATACGTTATTCGTTATACGTTATACGTTATACGTACACGTTATGCGTTATAGGTCATACCTTATACGTGATACGTCATACGTTATACGTTACACGTTATACGTTATACGTTATGCGTTATACGTGCGTTACGTTATACGTTATACGTTATACGTTATACGTTATACGTTATACGTTATACGTTATACGTTATACGTTATACGTTATACGTTATACGTTATACGTTATACGACGTATAACGTATAACGTATAACGTATAACGTATAACGTATTACGTATAACGTATAACGTATAACGTATAACGTATAACGTATAACGTATAACGTTATAACGTATAACGCATAACGTATAACGCATAACGTTATAACGTATAACGTGTAACGTATAACGTATGACGTATCACGTATAAGGTATGACCGTATAAACGCAGTAACGTGTAACGTATAACGTATAACGTATGAACGTATAACGTATAACGTATAACGTATAACGTATAACGTAGTAACGTATAACGTATAACGTATAACGTATAACGTATAACGTGTAACGTATATCGTATAACGTATAACATATAACGTATAACGTATAACGTATAACGTATAACGTATAAAGTATAACGTATAACGTATAACGTGATAACGTATAACGTATAACGTATAACGTATAACGTATAACGTATAACGTATAACGTATAACGTATAACGTATAACGTATAACGTATAACGGTATTATACGTATAACGTATAACGTATAACGTATTAACGTATAACGTATAACGTATAACGTATAACGTATAACGTGTAACGTAACGTATATCGTCTATAACGCATAACGTATAGCGTATAACGTATAACGTAAACGTATAACGTATATCGTATAACGTATAACGTATAACGTATAACGTATAACGAAATAACGTATAACGTATAACGTACAACGTATGACGTATCACGTATAAGGTATGACCTATGACGCATAACGTATAGCGTATAACGCATAACGTTATAACGTATAACGTATTAACGTATAACGTATAACGTATAACTATAACGTATAACGTATAACGTATGAACGTATAACGTATAACGTATAACGTATAACGTATAACGTATAACGTATAACGTATAACGTATAACGTATAACGTATAACGTATAACGTATAACGTATAACGTATAACGGTATAACGTATAACGTAGTAACGTATAACGTATAACGTATAACGTATAACGTATAACGTATAACGTATAACGTATAACGTATAACGTATAACGCATAACGTATAACGCATAACGTATAACGGTATAACGTGTAACGTATAACGTATGACGTACACGTATAAGGTATGACCTATAACGCTAACTTAACGTAGTAACGTATAACGTATAACGTATAACGTATAACGTATAACGTATAACGTATAATGTATAATCGTATAACGTATAACGTATAACGTATAACGTATAACGGTGTAACGTATAACGGTATAAGCGTATAACTTATAACGTTACGTATAACGTATAACGTATAACGTATAAGTTAACGTAGTAACATAACGTTAACGTATAACGTATATCCTATAACGCATAACGTATAACGCACGCTAACGTATATACGTATAACGTATATCGTATAACGTATAACGGATAACGTATAACGTATAACGTACAACGTATAACGTATAACGTATAACGTATAACGTATAACGTATAACGGTATAACGTATAACGTATAACGTATAACGTATAACGTACAACGTATAACGTACAATGCATCACGTATAACGTATATCCTATAACGCATAATGTATATCCCATAACGCATAACGTATAGCGTATAACGCATAACGTTACCGTATAACGTATAACGTATAACGTATAACGTATAACGTATAACGTATAACGTATAACGCATAACGTATCGTATACCGTATAACGTATAACGCATACGTATAACGTATAACGGTATAACGTATAACGTATAACGCATAACGTATGACGTATAACGTATAACGCATAACGTATAGACGTATAACGTATAACGTATACGTAGTAACGTATAACGTGATAACGTATAACGTATAACGTATATCGTATAACGTATTAACGTATAACGTATAACGTATAACGTAGTATACGTATATACGTTACGTAACGTACTAACGTATAACGTACAAGGTATCACGTATAACGTATATCCTATAACGCATAATGTATATCCTATAACGCATAACGTATAGCGTATAACGCATAACGTATACCGTATAACGTATAACGTATAACGTATAACGTATAACGCATAACGTATAACGTATACCGTATAACGTATAACGTCAAACGTATAACGTATAACGTATAACGTATAACGTATAACGTGTAACGTATAACGTATGACGTATCACGTATAAGGTATGACCTATAACGCATAACGGTAACGTAGTAACGTATAACGTATAACGTATAACGTATAACGTATAACGTATAACGTATAACGTATAACGGTTATACGTATAACGTATAACGTATTACGTATTAACGTATAACGTATAACGTATAACGTATAACTATAACGTATAACGTATAACGTATAACGTATAACGTATAACTATAACGTATAACGTATAACGTATAACGAATAACGTATAAGCATATAACGTTAGAACGTCTAACGTATTATGTATAAACGTATAACGTATAACGTATAACGGTAAAACGTATAACGTATAACGTATAACGTATAACGTATAACGTATAACGTATAACGTATAACGTATAACGTATAACGTAAACGTATAACGTATATCGTATAACGTATAACGTATAACGTATAACGTATAACGTATAACGTATAACGTATAACGTATAACGTATGACATTATCACGTATATGGTATGACCTATGACCATAACGTATAGCGTATAACGCATAACGTATAACGTATAACGTATAACGTATAACGTATAACGTATAACTATAATCGTAGTAACGTCTAACGTATAACGTGTATACGTTAACGTATAACGTATAACGTAGAACGTATAACGTATAACGTATAACGTATAACGTAATAACGTATAACGTATAACGTATAACGTATAACGTATAACGTATAACGTAGTAACGTATAACGTATAACGGTATAACGTATAACGTAGTAACGTATAACGTATAACGTATAACGTATAACGTATAACGTAGAACGTATAACTATACGTATAACGTATAACGTATAACGTATAACGTATAACGTATAACGTATAACGTATAACGTATAACGTATAACGTATAACGTATAACTATAACGTATAACGTATAACGTATAACGTATAACGTATAACGTATAACGTATAACGTATAACGTATAACGTATAACGTATATCGTATAACGTATAACGTATAACGCATAACGTATAAGCGTATAACGTATAACGTATAACGTATAACGTATAACGATAACGTATAACGTTAACGTATAACGATATAACGTATAACGTATAACGTATAACGCATAACGTATAACGCATAACGTATAACGTATAACGTGTAACGTATAACGTATGATGTATCACGTAGTAAGGTAGTGACCTATAACGCATAACGTGGTAACGTAGAACGTATAACGTATAACATATAACGTATAACGTATAACGTATAACGTATAACGTAGAACGTATAACGTATAACGCATAACGTATAACGTATAACGAATAACGTATAACGTATAACGTATAACGTGTAACGTATAACGTATGACGTATCACGTATAAGGTATGACCTATAACGCATAACGTGTAACGTATAACGTATGACGTATCACGTATAAGGTATGACCTATAACGCATAACGTGTAACGTATAACGTATAACGTATAACGTATAACGTATAACGTATAACGTAGAACGTATAATGTATAACGTATAACGTATAACGTATAACGTATAACGTATAACGTGTAACGTATATCGTATAACGTATAACAGTATAACTATAACGTATAACGTATAACGTATAACGTATAAAGTATAACGTATAACGTATAACGTGTAACGTATAACGTATATCCTATAACGCATACGTATAACGCACAACGTATAACGTATAACGTATAAAGTATAACGTATAACGTATAACGGATAACGTATAACGTATAACGTAGTAACGTATAACGTATAACGTATAACGTATAACGTATAACGTATAACGTATAACGTATAACGTATAACGTATAACGTAGATAACGTATAACGTATAACGTATAACGTATAACGTATAACGTATAACGTATAACGTATAACGTATAACGTATAACGTATAACGTATAACTTATAACGTATAACGTATAACGTATAACGTGTAACGTATAGACGTATAACGTATAACGTATAACGTATAACGTATAACGTATAACGTATAACGTATAACGCATAACGTATAACGTATAACGTATAACGCATAACGTATAACGTATAACGAATAACGATAACGTATAACGTATAACGTATAACGTATAACGTATAACGTATAACGTATAACGTATAACGTATAACGCAGTAACGTATAACGCATAACGTATAACGTATAACGTGTAACGTATAACGTATGACGTATCACGTATAAGGTATGACCTATAACGCATAACGTGTAACGTATAACGTATAACGTATAACGTATAACGTATAACGTATAACGTATAACGTATAACGTATAACGTAGTAACGTATAACGTATAACGTATACGTATAACGTATAACGTATAACGTATAACGTATAACGTATAACGTATAACGTATAACGTATATACGTATAACGTATAACGTCAAACGTATAACGTATAACATATAACGTATAACGTTATAACGCATAACGTATGACGTATAACGTATAACGCATAACGTATAACGTATAACGAATAACGTAAACGTATAACGTATAACGTATAACGTATAACGTTAACGTATAACGTATAACGTATAACGTATAACGTATAACGTATAACGTATAACGTATAACGTATAACGTATAACGTATAACGTATAACGTATAACGTATAACGTATAACGTATAAGCGGTATAACGTATAACGTATAACGTATAACGTATAACGTATAACGTAAACGTATAACGTAAACGTATAACGTAGTAACGTATACGTATAACGTATAACGTATAACGTATAACGTATTACGTATAACGTATAACGTATAACGTATAACGTATAACGTATAACGTATAACGTATAACGTATACGTATACGATAACGTATAACGTATAACGTATAACGTATAACGTATAGACGTATAACGTATAAGTATAACGTATAACGCATACGTATAACGCATAACGTATAACGTATAACGTGTAACGTATAACGTATGACGTATCACGTATAAGGTATGACCTATAACGCATAACGTGTAACGTATAACGTATAACGTATAACGTATAACGTATAACGTATAACGTATAACGTATAACGTATAACGTATAACGTATAACGTATAACGTATAACGTGTAACGTATAACGTATAACGTATAACATATACGTACGTATAACGTATAACGGTATAGACGTATAAGTTAACGTATAACGTATAACGTTATACGTATAACGTATAACGTATAACGTATAACGTATAACGTATAAGTAACGTATAACGTATAACGTATAACGTATAACGTATAACGTATAACGTATAACGTATAACGTATAACGTATAACGTTATAAAACGTATAAAGTATAACGTATAACGTATAACGTGTAACGTGTAACGTATATCCTATAACGCATAACGTATAGCGTATAACGTATAACGTAAACGTATAACGTATATCGTATAACGTATAACGTATAACGTATAACGTATAACGAATAACGTATAACGTATAACGTACAACGTATGACGTATCACGTATAAGGTATGACCTAGTGACGCATATAGCGTATAGCGTATAACGCATAACGTATAACGTATAACGTATAACGTATAACGTATAACGTATAACGTATAACGTATAACGTATAACGTATAACGTATAACGTATAACGTATAACGTATAACGTATTAACGTATACGTATAACGTATAACGTATAACGTATAACGTATAACGTATAACGTATAACGTATAACGTATAACGTATAACGTATAACGTATAACGTATAACGTATAACGTATAACGTATAACGTATAACGTATAACGTATAACGTATAACGTATAACGTATAACGTATAACGTATAACGCATAACGTATAACGTACGTTAACGTATCGTATCGTATAACGTATGACGTATCACGTATAAGGTATGACCTATAACGCATAACGTGTAACGTATAACGTATTAACGTATAACTTATAACGTATAACGTAGAACGTATAATGTATAACGTATAACGTATAACGTATAACGTATAACGTATAACGTGTAACGTATAACGTATAACGTATAACATATAACTATAACGTATAACGTATAACGTATAACGTATAAAGTATAACGTATAACGTATAACGTGTAACGTATAACGTATATCCTATAACGCATAACGTAATAACGCACAACGTATAACGTATAACGTATAACGTATAACGTATAACGTATAACGATAACGTATAACGTATAACGTATAACGTATAACGTATAACGTATAACGTATAACGTATAAGGTATAACGTATAACGTATAACGTATACGTATAACGTATAACGTACAACGTATAACGTACAAGGTATCACGTATAACGTATATCCTATATCGCATAATGTATATCCTATAACGCATAACGTATAGCGTATAACGCATAACGTATACCGTATAACGTATAAGCGTATAACGTATAACGTATAACGTATAACGTATAACGCATAACGTATAACGTATACCGGTATAACGTATAACGTCAAACGTATAACGTATAAGCGTATAAGCGTATAACGTATAACGCATAACGTATGACGTATAACGTATAACGCATAACGTATAACGTGATAACGAATAACGTAAACGTATAACGTATAACGTATAACGTATAACGTATAACGTATAACGTATAACGTATAACGTATAACGTATAACGTATAACGTATAACGTATAACGTATAACGTATAACGTATAACGTATAACGTATAACGTATAACGTATAACGTATAACGTATAACGTATAACGTATAACGTATAACGTATAACGGTATAAACTATAACGTATAACGTATAACGTATAACGTATAACGTATAACGCATAACGTATAACGCATAACGTATAACGTATAACGTGTAACGTATAACGTATGACTATCACGTAGTAAGGTATGACCTATAACGCATAACGTGTAACGTATAACGTATAACGTATAACGTATAACGTATATCGTATAACGTATAACGTATAACGTATATAACGTATAACGTATTACGTATAACGTATAACGTATAACGTATAACGTATAACGTATAACGTATAACGTATAACGTATAACGTATAACGTATAACGTATAACGTATAACGTATAACGTATAACGTATAACGTATAACGTATAACGTATAACGTATAACGTATAACGTATAACGTATAACGTATAACGTATAACGTATAACGTATAACGTATAACGTATAACGTATAACGTATAACGTATAACGTATAACGCATAACGTATAACGCATAACGTATAACGTATAACGTGTAACGTATAACGTATGACGTATCACGTATAAGTATGACCTATAACGCATAACGTGTAACGTATAACGTATAACGTATAACGTATAACGTATAACGTATAACGTATAACGTATAACGTATAACGTATAACGTATAACGTATAACGTATAACGTATAACGTGTAACGTATAACGGTATAACGTATAACATATAACGTATAACGTATAACGTATAACGTATAACGTATAAAGTATAACGTATAACGTATTACGTGTAACGTATAACGTATAACGTATAACGTATAACGTATAACGTAGTAACGTATAACGTATAACGTATAACGTATAACGTATAACGTATAACGTATAACGTATAACGTATAACGTATAACGTATAACGTATAACGTATAACGTATAAAGTATAACGTATAACGTATAACGTGTAACGTGTAACGTATATCCTATAACGCATAACGTATAGCGTATAACGTATAACGTAAACGTATACGTATATCGTATAACGTATAACGTATAACGTATAACGTATAACGAATAACGTATAACGTATAACGTACAACGTATGACGTATCACGTATAAGGTATGGACCTATGACGCATAACGTATAGCGTATAACGCATAACGTATAACGTATATACGTATATAACGTATAACGTATAACGTATAACGTATAACGTATAACGTATAACGTATAACGTATAACGTATAACGTATAACGTATAACGTATAACGTATAACGTATAACGTATAACGTATAACGTATAACGTATAACGTATACGTTAACGTATAACGTATAACGTATAACGTATAACGTATAACGTATAACGTATAACGTATAACGTATAACGTATAACGTATAACGTATAACGTATAACGTATAACGCATAACGTATAAGCGCATAACGTATAACGTATAACGTGTAACGTATAACGTATGACGTATCACGTATAAGGTATGACCTATAACGCATAACGTGTAACGTATAACGTATAACGTATAACGTATAACGTATAACGTATAACGTATAACGTATAATGTATAACGTATAACGTATAACGGATAACGTATAACGTATAACGTGTAACGTATAACGTATAACGTATAACATATAACGTATAACGTATAACGTATAACGTATAACGTATAAAGTATAACGTATAACGTATAACGTGTAACGTATAACGTATATCCTATAACGCATAACGTATAACGCACAACGTATAACGTATAACGTATAACGTATAACGTATAACGTATAACGATAACGTATAACGTATAACGTACAACGTATAACGTATAACGTATAACGGTGATAACGGTATAACGTATACGTATAACGGAATAACGTATAACGTATAACGTATAACGTACAACGTATAACGTACAAGGCATCACGTATAACGTATATCCTATAACGCATAATGTATATCCTATAACGCATAACGTATAGCGTATAACGCATAACGTATACCGTATAACGTATAACGTATAACGTATAACGTATAACGTATAACGTATAACGTATAACGCATAACGTATAACGTATACCGTATAACGTATAACGTCAAACGTATAACGTATAACGTATAACGTATAACGTAGTAACGCATAACGTATGACGTATAACGTATAACGCATAACGGTATAACGTATAACGAATAACGTAAACGTATAACGTATAACGTATAACGTATAACGTATAACGTATAACGTATAACGTATAACGTATAACGTATAACGTATAACGTATAACGTATAACGTATAACGTACAACGTATAACGTACAAGGTATCACGTATAACGTATATCCTATAACGCATAATGTATATCCTATAACGCATAACGTATAGCGTATAACGCATAACGTATACCGTATAACGTATAACGTATAACGTATAACGTATAGACGCATTAGACGTATAACGTATACCGTATAACGTATAACGTCAAACGTATAACGTATAACGTATAACGTATAACGTATAACGTGTAACGTATAACGTATGACGTATCACGTATAAGGTATGACCTATAACGCATAACGTGTAACGTATAACGTATAACGTATAACGTATAACGTATAACGTATAACGTATAACGTATAACGTAGTAACGTGTAACGTATAACGTATTACGTATAACGTATAACGTATAACGTATAACGTATAACGTATAACGTATAACGTATAACGTATAACGTATAACGTATAACGAGATATAACGTATAACGTATAACGTATAACGAATAACGTATAACATATAACGTATAACGTCTAACGTATAATGTATAACGTATAACGTATAACGTATAACGTATAACGTAAAACGTATAACGTATAACGTATAACGTATAACGTATAACGTATAACGTATAACGTATAACGTATAACGTATAACGTAAACGTATAACGTATATCGGTATAACGTATAACGTATAACGTATAACGTATAACGAATAACGTATAACGTATAACGTATAACGTATGACATTATCACGTATATGGTATGACCTATGACGCATAACGTATTGCGTATAACGCATAACGTATAACGTATAACGTATAACGTATAACGTATAACGTATAACGTCTAACGTATAACGTAACGTATAACGTGTAACGTATAACGTGGTAACGTATAACGTAGTTAACGTATAACGTAGTAACGTATAACTATAACGTATAACGTATAACGTATAACGTATAACGTATAACGTATAACGTATAACGTATAACGTATAACGTATAACGTATAACGTATAACGTATAACGTATAACGTATAACGTATAACGTATAAGCGTATAACGTATAACGTATAACGTATAACGTATAGACGTATACGTATAACGTATAACGTATAACGTATAACGTATAACGTATAACGTATAACGTATAACGTATAACGTATACGTATAACGTATAGAACGTATAACGTATAACGTATAACGTATAACGTATAACGTATAACGTATAACGTATAACGTATAACGCATAACGTATAACGTATAACGTATAACGTATAACGTATAACGTATAACGTATAACGTATAACGTATAACGTATAACGTATATCGTATAACGTATAACGTATAACGCATAACGTATAACGCATAACGTATAACGTATAACGTGTAACGTATAACGTATGATGTATCACGTATAAGGTATGACCTATAACGCATAACGTGTAACGTATAACGTATAACGTATAACATATAACGTATAACGTATAACGTATAACGTATAACGTATAACGTATAACGTATAACGCATAACGTATAACGTATAACGAATAACGTATAACGTATAACGTATAACGTATAACGTATAACGTATAACGTATAACGTATAACGTATAACGTATAACGTATAACGTTAACGCATAACGTATAACGCATAACGTATAACGTATAACGTATAACGTATAACGTATAACGTATAACGTAAACGTATAACGTATATCGTATAACGTATAACGTATAACGTATAACGTATAACGAAAAACGTATAACGTATAACGTATAACGTATGACGTATCACGTATAAGGTATGACCAATGACGCATAACGTATAGCGTATAACGCATAACGTATAACGTATAACGTATAACGTATAACGTATAACGTATAACGTATAACGTATAACGTATAACGCATAACGTATAACGCATAACGTATAACGTATAACGTATAACGTATAACGTATAACGTATAACGTATAACGTATAACGTAAACGTATAACGTATATCGTATAACGTATAACGTATAACGTATAACTTATAACGAATAACGTATAACGTATAACGTATAACGTATGACGTATCACGTATAAGGTATGACCAATGACGCATAACGTATAGCGTATAACGCATGACGTATAACGTATACGTATAACGTATAACGTAAAACGTATAAGCGTATAACGTAAAACGTATAACGTATAACGTATAACGTATAACGTATAACGTATAACGTATAACGTATAACGTATAACGTATAACGTATAACGTATAACGTATAACGTATAACGTATAACGTATAACGTATAACGTATAACGTACAACGTATAACGTACAAGGTATCACGTATAACGTATATCCTATAACGCATAATGTATATCCTATAACGCATAACGTATAGCGTATAACGCATAACGTATACCGTATAACGTATAACGTATAACGCATAACGTATAACGCATAACGTATAACGTATAACGTGTAACGTATAACGTATGACGTATCACGTATAAGGTATGACCTATAACGCATAACGTGTAACGTATAACGTATAACGTATAACGTATAACGTATAACGTATACGTATAACGTATAACGTATAACGTATACGTATAACGTATACGTATAACGTATTAACGTATAGACGTATAACGTATAACGTATAACGTATAACGTATAACGTATAACGTATAACGTATAACGTTATAACGTATAACGTATTAACGTATATACGTATAACGTATAACGTATAACGTATAACGTATAACGTATAACGTATAACGTATAACGTA